>NW_015386638.1:181715-188308 GCF_001527695.2 Protobothrops mucrosquamatus | reverse complement strand
CTCCAGATACAGCAATCTTTTATTTTTAAAAGTTATCGATTCTTTTATCCATGTTAACACTGATGCTTGATAATATAAAACCCAATCTGGCAAGCCAAAGCCTCCATTTCCCTTGGCTTCTTGTAACATTTTCAATTTAATTCTACCTTTCTTTCCTTGCCAGATAAATTTTTGAATTAGAGAGTTTAAAACTTCAAAGAATTTTTTCTCCAGTTTTATAGGTATCATTTGAAATAAAAATAATATTTTTGGTAATATATTCATTTTCACTATAGCAATTCTTCCTAACATCGACAGTTGAAGATTCTTCCATTTTTCCAAATCAAGCTTTATTTGGTTTAACAGTTTAATGTAATTATCTTCTTTTATTGTTGAATATCTTGCTGTCAAATATATTCCCAAATATTTGACCTTTTTGACTATTTGCAATTCTATTTTTTCTGATAATTGCTTTTTTTGTTTATCTGTAAAATTTTTAACTATCACTTTAGTTTTTTCTCTATTTATCTTTAATCCTGCTATCTCTCCAAATTGTTCTATCTTTTCCAACAGTTTAGGACAGTGGTGGCGAACCTCTGGCACGGGTGCCAGAGGCGGCACTCAGAGCCCTTTCTGTGGGCATGCGTGCCGTCGCCCCAGTCCTAGGCCTTCAGCTGGGTTTTATAAAACCTTTTCGCTTTAGGCCTCTGCTAACATGTACAAAAAAAAAGGTTCAATCAATCAGTCAATTTCAACTTCTCGCAGTAAAAAAAAGATCTTGCAAAGTTGGAATTGATTGATTGAACTTTTTAGTCCCACCCAGTCTGCTGTTACCACCGCAACCATGCCCACCCAATGGGCCACGCCCAGCCAATGGGCCACACCCATCCGGCACCTGATGATGCATAAGTGGGTTTTGGGTTGCAGTTTGGGCACTCGGTCTCTAAAAGGTTCGCCATCACTGGTTTAGGAACTGTCTCTAAAGGTTGCTCTAGAATGAATACCAAATAATCTGCAAATGCTTGCAGTTTGTAGGTTTCACCTTTTATTTTCAATCCTTTAATTTCTGGATCTTACCTAATGATTCTATTTAAAACTTCCAAAGTTAAGATAAATAGTAATGGGGATAATGGACATCTTTGTCTTGTGCCTTTTTGAGGTCTTCCTATATAAGGAGCATCACAAAGCTAGGAATTTATACAGATTGTATCAGTCCCATGTATTCATGTATTCAGCAAGATAGCAGCAACTCATATTATGCCATCTGTTTGGTTTGGGGGTTCTTTCTGAAGAAGGGGTAAATTAGAACTATAGAATTTGCATTCCACATGCAAGCTTTCAGTGTAATTCCAGTTTCCCTCAGTAATACTGAAATCCTTGCAAGTTTAATACTTTAATTTCTTCCACTTTTTTGTACTGAGAGCAGAAAGTACTTCCTAAAAATAACAAAATAATGTACAAGCTTCAGTTGTATATGGTTCTGTATTATTGGCTCAATTAGATAGAACATTATCTGCATTACTTTATTTGTCTTTATTATTATAAAAATATTTTTTTCCTGAATTCCAACTTGCTTACCCAGACACAGTTCGTTTCCCAAAATGATTAATATTTGCAGCCCCAGGTTGCTGATCTAGATTAATGTTTTCCTATGTTTGCCACATTTGCCTATCATTTCTTATACACAGCAGGGCTGTGAGGTTTATGCCATTTTCTGAAATAGTAGTTGTTTTGTTCTCCCAATATAAATGTGATCAATGCACTGGGCCCAGTGCTCTTCAACATCTTCATCAACGATTTGGACGAGGGGACAGATGGGGAACTCATCAAATTTGCAGACGACACCAAGCTGGCAGGAATAGCCAACACTCCAAAAGACAAGCTTAAGATACAGGAGGACCTGGACAGACTTGAACACTGGGCACTATCTAACAAAATGAAATTCAATGGTGAAAAAGTAAGGTTCTATATTTAGGCAAGAAAACCCAAATGTACAGGTATAGTATAGGGGGTACCTAGCTCAATAGTAGTAACTGTGAGAGGGACCTCGGAGTCCTAGTGGACAATCACTTAAATATGAGCCAGCAGTGTGCTGCAGCTGCCAAAAAGGCCAACACAGTGCTAGGCTGCATTAACAGAGGGATAGAATCAAGATCACGTGAAGTATTAATACCACTTTACAATGCCTTGGTAAGGCCACATTTGGAATACTGCATCCAGTTTTGGTCACCACGATGTAAAAAAGATATTGAGACTCTAGAAAGAGAATGAGCAACAAAGATGATTAGGGGACTGGAGGCTAAAGCATATATTTAACGGCTGCTGGAATTGGGTATGTCTAGTTTAATGAAGAGAAGGATGAGGGGGGGACATGATAGCAGTGTTCCAATATCTCAGGGGCTGCCACAAAGAAGAGGGAGTCAAGCTATTCTCCAAAGCGTCTGAAGGCAGGACAAGAAGCAACGGGTGGAAACTAACCAAAGAGAGAAGCAACCTAGAACTAAGGAGAAACTTCCTGACAGTTAGAACAATTAACCAGTGGAACAACCTGCCTCCAGAAGCGGTGAATGCTCCAACACTGGAAGTTTTTAAGAAGAGACTGGACAGCCATTTGTCTGAAATGGTATAGGGCAGTGGTGGCAAACCTATGGCACGGGTGCCAGAGGCGGCACTCAGAGCCCTCTCTGTGGGCACACGCGCCGTCGCTCCAGTCCTAGGCCTTCAGCTGGGTTTTATAAAATCTTTTCGTTTTAGGCCTCTGCTGCCGTGTGCAAAAAAAAAAAGGTTCAATCAATCAGTCAATTTCAACTTCTCGTGGGGAAAAAAAAAAGATCTTGCAAAATTGATTGATTGAACTTTTTAGTCCCACCCACTCTGCTGTTACCACCGCAGCCATGTCCACCCAATGGGCCACACCCAGCCAGCCCCCAATGATGCATAAGTGGGTTTTGGGTTGCAGTTTGGGCACTCGGTCTCTAAAAGGTTCGCCATCACTGGTGTAGGGTTTCCTGTCTGAGCAGGGGGTTGGACTAGATGACCTCCAAGGTCCCTTCCAACTTTATTATTATTATTAATAACAATAACAATAACAATAACAATAACAATAACAACAACAACAACAACAACAACAACAACAATAATAATAATAATAATAATAATAATAATAATAATAATAATAATAATAATAATAATATATTCCTTGTTTGCAGAGGGTTGCTTTTAAGTCAAAGTGAAGTTTCCTCCAAACTGAGATAAATTTCTCATGACTACATGGACATATTTGTTTTGGTTTCTTGGTAGCAATATTTAAAAGTTTGCCTTGATTGCCTTCTGCCATTTTAAAACTTCCTAGTCTGTTCTACAGTGTTCTCCATCCAAGCATTAATTGGATCCAACTTTGCTTAGCTTTTCCTTTCTAGAATAGCCAAGGTCATATAGGTGCTGCCATCTGCTGTGGGGTTTTTTTGCCTTTAGAAGCTGTTAATATACGGTATATGTTTTAGGGAAAGTATCGAGTTGCATTGCTGTTTGCTTAGTGTTTTGTCTGCACACCAGCAATTTACTAATAGAACAACAGATGAAAAAGACAAGTATTTTTGTGTGCTCCAAAAAGGTGAATTCCACTTAATGGTTAAAAGGATAATTGAAGAATGTAATTATAACATAAGCATCTCTTTTTTTTTTCAGACCAGTGTGCTCTCATGATAGTATTTTCATTATTCCCTATGCCTAGGTTTGCAGTTATTTGTGAGTCAATATATTTCTCTTAACATTGTTTTTGGATTCAGTTGTTTGCTTCTCATTGCTTGATTATATTTTCTTTTCTCTCTTCTTCCTTCTCCTCAGGAGAGAAGTACCGAACATCCAGAGTTAGAATGCTTATTCCTCTCTTAATAAACAAAGTTATCAGCAACAGGAGAAAATAGTCTCAGTTAATATTTCATTTAGTGATAGATGTGATAGATTTGATTATCCATCTATAAATCTAGAGTTCTTGTTTTACCAGCAGAATGGACTAGTTGTTATGGATGGGGGAACTTTTGGATCTATTTGTTGGTAATTAAAATAGTATGGATCATCACTGTGTAAATCAAACCAAAAGCATCTGTTTAAATGTGATTTGTTGCAACAGAAAGGCAAAGGAGAATGGCTTTTTTTTTTCTTGTGGGTCAATGCTTAAGACTACAATAGCTTCTAGTAACCAAAGCAGTGTTTTATTTGACATTGCTTTTGAACTTATAATGTTTCCAGATGGTCAGATGTTGAAAAGTAAATATCACGGTACACATAGGACCCCACTTCCCCCACCAGCTTTCCAGGAATGATTTACTCTTATCATTTTTCTGTTTCAGAACTTCAAAGTTAAGTATTTGTCAATATTTATTTAGCCATAATAATACTAATGAGTGAGCACCATTGATGAGCTTTTCCCAGAATTACCACTGCTAAATAAATCTTTTAGGGAAGGTCAAAAGTAAATCACATCAGATTCCAGCAGTGGTCACAGAATGCCAACTTTGGATAGAGGATCGAAGTACCTTGGAACAGTTTTCCACGCAATCCCATTTTGTTGCGGCTCCATTTGTAATTGCTAATCTCATTTCCTTTCATAAAGATGTAAGCACATTACTCTTCATTTTCTTTATGCGAATAGCAATTATATTTTAAACCCTTGATTTAGTTCAGTCTACCATTGACTGTGATATTATTTCTGTCCCAAGCCATGAAAAGCCACTTTTTACTTCCCTGCTTCATGGATTCCCTCATCCCCACCCTCTTTGTTTGTCAGGGAAGAAAAATGAAGCCTGGTGTCAGTAAAGCCAAGAGCCAGTGGGGGCATGCTATCCAAAACAAACAAAGCACAGTTGAATTGTTTCTAAGAAGGGCTGAAGTTCCACTTGCTCTTGTTCTCATCTTGGTGCATTTCAGAGAAAAGAATGAATACAGACAACCTTAGTTAGAATGCATATATTTCAAATATATATGAAACAGTTTATATATCAGTATTATAGCCCTTCCACAGCGCCACTAATTAGCATATTTTTTTAAAAAATAGAACACATCAGACATCACCAGACCTTCTGTTATTAAACAGAGTGAAGTATCTGTTACAGATTGTTAATCTGGATTGTGATGAAATTCTTGAATGTTTGATTTATAATATTTTGAAAGATAGAACAGTTGACATTGTAAAATTTTCTGCCTCAGGAGATAAAATAACTTGGTCAATTTAGCTTTAAGGTGATGGTGCAGAATATATTTGCTGCTTTCACTCAGATACCAAAGTGTCTTTGGCCAGCCCTGAGATTTGGTGTTTCTAAGCAGGTACAATTTCCACTAAAATAACAAAGGCAATGTGATTTGATTGCTGGATTTCTAGTCTTTGATACTGTCAATCATTATACCTGTTTGGACAGATGCTTTAGCGGGATGTTAGAGAATATGTTTTACAATGCTTCTGTACCTGAAAGGGCCGGGGTTTGCTTTAGGCACATAGAGCAGTGATTCTCATTGCAATATACCTCCAATCAAAAAACAATGTGGACATTTGTTTATTTCAACTTGGTTCTAGCTGCTAGGTTAACTAATTAGCTACATGTGTATCTTGAACTCTTTTGTACATAGCAGCTTTTTCACCTGCGCAATCACAAAATCTTGTGCGCAATCTGCACAATCTTTGTTACTCAGCAGAAGCATTTAATTGCTGGTTCTGCTGTACCCCGGTTGAATTATTGTGATGATTATGGCTTTGGAGTGGACAGTTTCTGTTGGCAGGAACTCTTATCTCATCCCACAGGTCCTGGGCTTTCCCTGTTCCCAATGGAAGTTAAACTGCTGAATTGAATCAAAACAGAACAGAATAACAATGTTGGAAGGGACCTTGGAGCAAAAAGAGGGGAACTCAGTAGTTCTCTCTCACAATCACAAATAGGCAGAAGATGAAATAGTGACATGCATGGGAGCACATGCTAACTGGATATTATTTGTGTTCTCTTCCTTAGGTCAGCTGAAAGGAGTTCTGACTGGATCATACTGTTGTCTTAATGGATAAGAATCAGTGGTGATTAGAAAAACTTTGGGGTTGGTTAAAATGGTAACTGTATGAAGTACCCTCTGTCTCCCAAAAAGAGAACATGGTAAGCCTTCAGGAGAATTGTTCTTTTCCAAATCTGGTTATGTTGCACTCCTTTATTCTGGCCTATCTATAATATATAAATGAATATTCATTCAAAATTATTCACACACACCTCATTTCTCTCTCAGTACAAAAAAAGGAGACTTTTCCTCAGTCCAAATAAAAGAGAGGTTTAAATGCTAGGCAATTTGTATTCCTGAACTGAGTGGTATTTCAACTGATTTAAGATCTTGTTTGCAAAGCAAGAATCCAACATTATCATTAAAGAGTGAAGTGGCTCCTGATAAGGTGGTCCAATGGAACTAAATCTTACCAATTTTGTAGTCATATTATCTATATAGAGGTAGCTTTGTCACAGTTACCTACCTTTTGGTCAGCAATAAATTGAGTAACTGTAAAATGCTCCTGTATACTTAAATTGATCCATAATATTGCAGCAAGTTGTCTAACAACATTTAATAATAATAATAATAATAAT
>NW_015386638.1:172227-179241 GCF_001527695.2 Protobothrops mucrosquamatus | reverse complement strand
CCTCCCCCCCCATACCCCCTAAAAATTTATCAAAACCCCTCTCTAAAAATCTGATCAATTTGGGTTTTTTCCCATTTACTGCAGCACGCCACCTCTCAGGGCACCACACCCCTTCATTAAGGTAGGCCCTCGATAGTGATTTGGGCCAGGCCTGCGCGAGGGGGAAATCGCGCAAGGCCAGCAAATCTGACCTTGAGTACATCCCCTCAAATTTGATAAGTCCAGCAGCGGGACCGGGGGAGGAAAAAACAGTCCTCGTGAGATTGATCCTTGGTCGGTGGTAGGGGTAGGCCTAAATTCGGGCCCAAAGCAGCCAGTTCTTCAAACCACCCAACAGGCAAGTCTGTAGCTGAAAGCAAGCCAAGTTCTCCAGGGTAGACTCCAGGGCCAGCTCTTCGCCCAATAAATAAATAGGCCGCGACTGAGTCCGCCAGGCCGACAAGTCCAACAGGCCATAGGCTGCGGCCACGCCCGTCCGCCACACCACCGAACATCAAACGGCTGGGCCGCCAGGCCGCCAGGCCACTAGGCCACCGGGCCGCCGGCTACATCCCACAGCAGTAAAAGTCTCCAGGCCGCTCGCCCACCCCCAGCCGCCACATCCCCAAGTCACCAAACCACCAGGCCATCGCTATATAATCATACAGGAAGTCCTTGACTTATGATCCCAGTGAGGTCCAGAATTTAAATTGTAGCCATTGTGGTCATATGTAGAGGCACCATATGAACAGAGTTGATTTTATGTCTATTTTTACAATGTTTGTTAAATGAATCACTATGGAAAACACTGCTGGAAAATGGCAAAAAAGTCACAAATTTTGGTCACATGATCATGGGACCTGCAACTTGCTAGCTGCCAAGCACCCAAAATGCAATCACATTACTCTCTCCTTCCCTCCCTCTTCCCTCTCTCCCCCCTCTTTGTGTGTGTGTGTGTGTGTGTGTGTGTGTGAGAGAGAGAGAGAGAGTCATAACTTTGAAGACAAGTTATAAGCAGCTTTTTTTAATTCTATCATAAATTTAAATGTTCATTAAGTGATTGATTGTAAATCAAGAATTACTTGTACCAGCTCATGCTTTGTCAGCCGCTCTTATTTCTGATTTGTTTGCTAGCCATTTCAAAGTGCTGGTTGTAATATTTAAATCCCTAAACCAGAGGTCTCCAACCTTTCCGGGCTCGAGGACTGGAGGGAAGGAGAGCAGTTTCAAAATTGGTGCCCGTATGCGCATGGGGCCACACACACTAGCGCAGCATTAGCAGCCCTGTATGTGCATAAGGCATGCACTGGTGCCATGCGCATGCACAAACAGCAGCTAGCAGCCCATTTGTGCATGCGTGAATGGGCCATGCAAACCAACCAGGGTAGCAGCGCATGCGCAAATGGGCTGCAGACACCTGCCCCCGCTAGCATCCCCATTTGTGCCCATATGAGGCTGCGGGCGCTAGTGCAAGTGGAGGGGATGCACGGCCACGCATGTGCACACTGGCCAGATGTTTCCACAACCCACTGGACAAGAGCCCACAGCCCAGGCCCAGGTCGTAGAACCCTGCCCTAAACAATATAAAAAATTATACTTTTCCTTCATATTCCTCTCTAGATATTCAGATCTTTTCACAGGCCCTTTCCTTGGCTTTCAACTGTTCTAGGATAATCCAAGTAAAAAAGGCAATCAGTGGTCCTTCAGATGTTTTTGAATTTGTAAATTCCTTCATCCTTATTCATGTTTACTGGTTTTAGATTTCTTTAATTTAATTTCATATATTATTCTATTGTTTTGTTAGCTTCCTGAAAATTTTTGCTAATGTATATGTCTGCATAAATAACATTTTGAAACAAAAGAAGTGATAATAATAATAGTAACAACAACAACAACAACAATAGGCGCCTTGGGTGCAATCCCAAAACAACTGGAGCACCACTTGAACACCATTGGCATTGACAAATTTGCCATTAGTCAATTGCAAAAGGCGGCCTTACTAGGAACTGCTTCCATCCTGCGACAATATCTCTAATACCATCAAACATCCACATCTGCCTATCCCAGGTCCTTGGTAAGGACTCGATAGGTAGACAAAATGCCAAATCCAGTCTGAACATCTGGCTGACTGTGCGATGATCCATAATAATAATAATAATAAAGTTGGAAAGGACCTTGGAGATCATCTAGTCCAACCCCCTGCTCAGGCAGAAAACCCTACATCATTTCAGACAATGGCTGTCCAATCTCTTCTTAAAAACTTCCAGTGTTGGAGCATGCACAGCTTCTGGAGGCAGGTTGTTCCACTGATTAATTGTTCTAACTGTCAGAAAATTTCTCCTGTTCTAGGTTGCTTCTCTCCTTGATTAGTTTCCATCTGTTGCTTCTTGTCCTGCCTTCAGGCGCTTTGGAGAATAGCTTGACTCCCTCTTCTTTGTGGCAGCCCCTGAGATATTGGAACACTGCTATCATGCCCCCCCTCATCCTTCTCTTCATTAAACTAGACATACCCAATTCCAGCAACTGTTCCTTTTATGTTTTAGTCTCCAGTACCCTGATCATCTTTGTTGCTCTTCTCTGTACTCTTTCTAGAGTCTCAACATCTTTTTTACATTGTGGTGACCAAAAGTGGATGCAGTATTCCAAGTGTGGCCTTACCAAGGCATTGTAAAGTGGTATACTATTATACTAACATTGAGCATAATAAATGTGTTGCATCAAACTGTCAAACTCCTCTGTACCTAACCCAGCTTTTAGTTTCAGTTTCCTAAGTTAGAGTATTTATTTTAAACCCTATCACTTACCCCTCTATAACAGTCCTGAAGATACAAGTAAAGGTTTCCCCATTTCCAGTCACATCCAAGTCTAGGGGGTGGTACTTATCTCTGTTAGCAGAGGGAGCCAGTGTTGTCAGAAGACATTTCCACGATCCTGTAGCCAGCATGTCTCTACACCAAGGTGCATGGAATGCTGTTACCTTCCCTCTGAAGTTGTACCTATTTATCTACTCACATTTGCATGCTTTCGAACTGCTAAGTGGGCAGAAGCTGGGGAAAGTAATGGCATCTCACCCCATCACATGGCACTCAGGTCTCAAACTTGGGCTGTCTGTTTTTCAGCTGACAATTTGAGTGTCTTTACCAGCTGAGCCATCATGGCCCTATAACAGTCCTACAGAAAATATAAAATTAAAACAAAGCAAAATGATTTGTTTATGCTATACTGTTTTTGAATTTGAGATCAATGTTTCATTGTTTTCTTTTAGGTATAGCACCAGGGTGAGTACATCACTCAAAGTGCTTAGTTATAGATAATTGGCTTTCTTCTCTTAAAACATAATATGGCAAGAATGAGTACAATGGAGCACAGGTGGACTTGGATGGCCACAGATTTTACATCCTTGTCATATAAGAATCATGCTCACAGAAATGAAATTTACTACAAATCTTCTGAGGATTAACAAGCAGCATGCCATCCCTCCTTCCCTCCTTTCCTGATTTTAAGACTGCTAGCTTTAATTTTTTCATGCTGATCCTGAGATATGAAAAGTGAAGAAACAGATTTATTATTTTTTTCTGTCAACTAACATAAATGCAGTTTGTAGTCTTAATATATTAACTATATGGACTTGATTGTTCTGTTTTAAAACATGTAGTCATCTAAAGCATAAGTTTAATAAAGACAATAACCAGATTTAGCATAATAATTTCAGGTCACATGAAAGAGATTATAGATAAAGCAATGAAGGAGTCTGGAATAAATTATGGAACATCTTGGCTGAGTTTTTAAAGCAAAATTCCTAAAGCTAAAGTAACTTTACAAGTGAATGTGTAAAATATGTCCCTCTAATCAACTTCAAAATGAAACATGTTCAGAAAACTAGATTATTTGCCACCAAGACAATTGTGGGAAATTGGAGTAATAGGGAGGCGGTTTAACGAATACCAATGGGCTTGTTCTTCCCAAAAAAACTTCAACCAAATGGTCTTTCTTATTCCAAATAATATATATAATAATAGAGGGAGAACTATTTGATGATTCAAAGGCACTGACATGGAAGTTTAGCTGGCAAAGGAAGAAAGCCAGAGTAAGGCTGAAAAAAATAATGGCTTTGACTTATTAGAGGGGATATTATAACATTACCAATTAGATGGTTGAATATGGTGGAAAATAGATAACTTTTAGAAAATAGAATAACATTATAATTAAATAGAGAAAATGTGTAACTAGAATATTAGACTTTGATATGAAAAGGGAGAAATGGAGAAATTGAGATAAGGGAAGCTTTTGGTCACCTAAACCTTGGACATCATAAATAATAGTATTTTCTTGAATATTGATGGGAAATTAAAGTTTTTTTGGGGGGGAAGCAATAACAGGACATTGTTCATACAAGGATATTAAGTGCAAACACAATTAAGATATGTATAGGCTAAAATTATTGATAAATGTAACAAAGATGTTTCTACTTAGTTGAAAATAAGAATTCTGTTCGCCCAATATGAGATAACAGATATTATTGGAAAGAGAGAGGAAGTATATGATGTTCTAATATTAGACTTAAACTAAAAAAATATGTATATTACTGAATTATTGGTTAACCCAGACAACACCTATAATGGTTTTGATTTATTAGAGGGGATACTGTATTATCAATTAGATAGTTGAACATGGTAGAAAATAGATAACTTTTAGAAAACAGAGCAATGTTATAATCAAATAGATAAGACGTGTAACCAGAATATTAGACTTTGGTATGAAAAGGGAAAAAGGGAGAAATTGAGATAAAGGAAACTTTTGGTCACCTAAATATAAAATACTTGGAAATCATAAATAATAGTGTTACTTTGAATATTGATAGGAAATTAAAGCCTGAAAAAAAGCAATAACAGGACATTGATTGCATACAAGGATTAAGTGCAAATGCAATTAAGATATGTATAAGCTAAAAATTATTGATAACGGTAACAAAGATGTTTTTATTTAGTTGATAGTAATAAGAATTGCATTAGCCCAATATNTGGAAATCATAAATAATAGTGTTACTTTGAATATTGATAGGAAATTAAAGCCTGAAAAAAAGCAATAACAGGACATTGATTGCATACAAGGATTAAGTGCAAATGCAATTAAGATATGTATAAGCTAAAAATTATTGATAACGGTAACAAAGATGTTTTTATTTAGTTGATAGTAATAAGAATTGCATTAGCCCAATATGAGATAACAGATATTAATGGAAAAAGAGAGGAAATATTTGATGTTGTAACATGAGATTTATACTAAAGATTTATGTATACCATTGAACTATTGATTAACCCAGTCATCACGTTGCTTTTTAAATATCCAATTGTAAAATGAGAAAATCAATAAAATACTATATAAAAAAAGAAAACTAGAGTATTTGCTCATTCCAGTAACATACAAACAAATTGGTTTTGAGTTATTGATTTGAAATCATTGTTCTAATGCAGACTGTAAGTCCCCATCCTGCAAGAGCTACCCATTCACCCAAATGGAAGCTGTGGTTATGTAAATAGAAAGTTAAATGGAACTGACTCATCTGTTTTCTCTTAAATGAGTGAGGTAGCTTTCTTTAAGAAGGACTGCCTGTTCTGTGGATGTTTAGAGTATATTTATTTACAGTACATCATTTGAAGGGTTCTTTATCCAACACAACTAATTTCAAAACTTTTTGTCTGAAGCAGGAAGCCAAAAAAGCTTTAGCAGGAGATGAAGTAAGGACTAAATGATTAAACTGAAGTCCATTGATGGTTTTATTGTATACCGCGCTTACATGAAATAGAGACATTAGTCTTTGCGTCCTCTACATAAAGCAATATGTTCATTGTTAAAAAAGAAGTTTAGGACAGCTATCTTTGCTGGTTAGATAGTTGATATGATGTAACAGTGCTCTGAAAGCTGTTAACCCTCGAAATAAGCCCTGTTTCCATAGCAACCTGGCTAGCAGCTAGTATTGAATCCCCCCCCCCAAACAAATTAATACTTTGTGGGCTATACAGAATTGCAACAAAGTCTTTTCTACTCAGACTGTTACAGGGTAAATCCTCAAAAAATGTTGCTGTTCTCAAAACTATTTAAATTATTCAACTATTTTAGTAAGATCTTTCTTTTTTTAATCTTTTTACTGCAGATCACCAAGAAGCAAAATTCTCATGTAACCTAAGGACTGACACCAGAAGACTCTATCTATGCTTTCCCTCTGATATGAACAGGAGAGGAGAATTTTAAAAAGGGCATTACCATGAGCAAACACCTGGATAAGAGGATGATGCTGATGTTTATCCTATGTTTTCTATATTTGAGAAATCTAGCGTAAAGAGCATAGTTTAGTAAGAATAACAAGAACTAAACTGTTATTTTGTTGCTTCTCCTTTGTATAAGTCATACTTCTCTATCTCCTAGTGTGTGTTTGTGCACTTACTTTAACACAATAAACAATAGAAAGAATACTCAACATAAATACAAAGCACAAAAATAAAATAAAGATTCAAATTAAAAAGTGAGCCAATGCTTCAAACATATAAAGCAGGAAGGAGTCCATTAAGAGATATGGCGAAGAATCTATAAAGGCCATCAGATGCTGTTAAAAGCATAAGAGACCAAGGTAGACTTTGCCTGCTAAGGAAAATTGCTCAATAATTTGGGGGGAATAACTTAAATGATCTTGTGACTCACCTTGGATGGGAAAAATGAATCCCTGGAGAGGCTTCCAAAATTTTTCAATTTAATAATAATAATAATAATAATAATAATAATAATAATAATAATAATAATAATAATAATAATAATAATAGTAATAATAGTAATAATAGTAATAATAATAATAATAATACATCAGATGGTTGAAGAAGAAAAAATAGCTTTGGAAAAATATCTGAAGGACAGTGATGAAGATGCACTAAAATTAGTATATTAGGAAGGCTTACTGATTACTGGGGAGACCAAACTGGGCTACAAGAAAGACCAAATGAAGAACAGAATAGAGGCATGGGAAGACAAAGCACTGCATGG
>NW_015386638.1:156994-169424 GCF_001527695.2 Protobothrops mucrosquamatus | reverse complement strand
ATCCAGTCTGAACATCTGGCTGACTGTGCGATGATCCATAATAATAATAATAATAAAGTTGGAAGGGACCTTGGAGGTCATCAAGTCCAACCCCCTGCTCAGGCAGGTAACCCTATACCATTCTGGACAAATGGCTGTCCAGTTTCTTCTTAAAAACTTCCTGTGTTGGAGCATTCACCACTTCTGGAGGCAGGTTGTTCCACTGGTTAATTGTTCTGTAAGGAAGTTTCTTCTTAGTTCTAGGTTGCTTCTCTCCTTGATTAGTTTCCATCCATTGCTTCTTGTCCTGCCTTCAGGCGTCTTGGAAAATAGCTTGACTCCCTCTTCTCTGTGGCAGCCCCTGAGATATTGGAACACTGCTATCATGTCCCCCCTCGTCCTCTTTATTAAACTAGACGTACCCAATTCCATCAACCTTTCCTTATATGTTTTAACCTCCAGTCCCGTAATCATCTTTGTTGCTCTTCTCTGTACTCTTTCTAGAGTCTCAACATCTTTTTTACATCGTGGTGACCAAAAGTGGATGCAGTATTCCAAGTGTGGCCTTACAAAGGCATTGTAGAGTGGTATTAATACTTCGCGTGATCTTGATTCTATCCCTCTGTTAATGCATCCCAGCACTGTGTTGGCCTTTTTGGCAGCTGCAGCACACTGCTGGCTCATATTTAAGTGATTGTCCACTAGGACTCCGAGGTCCCTCTCACAGTTACTACTGTTGAGCAAGGTACCCCCTATACTATATCTATACATTTGGTTTTTGTTGCCTAAATGTAGAACCTTACTTTTTTCACCATTGAATTTCATTTTGTTAGATAGTGCCCAGTGTTCAAGTCTATCCAGATCCTCCTGTATCCTAAGCCTGTCTTCTGGAGTGTTGGCTATTCCTGTCAGCTTGGTATCATCTGCAAATTTGATGATTTCCCCATCTATCCCCTCATCCAAATCGTTGATGAAGATGTTGAAGAACATTTCTGATGGAGGAGACAGTCACCTACCCAGATTTAGACCTGTTAGGATTTTAAAAGCCAAGACGTCACTTGGAATGAAATCTAGATTTGAGAAGCCTCTCTGTCCCTCTTGGTTTTTTAATATATTCAGAAATATTTTAGTGGTATATTTGTATGTATGTGCATACACATACAACACACACACACACTTACACACAGGGCTTTTTTTTCTCATAGAATGCCCAGAACGGAGTTCCGGCACCTTTTTTGGATGCAACCTTGTAGAGTAGGCAAGGCGGGTTGTATGACGTGTGTGAGTTCTGGCACCTTTTTTTTTGTTTTTTTTAAAGAAAGCACTGCTTACAAACATATAAAACATATTGTCTAATATAGTGAGGGATGGGAAAGATAGAGGGAAGCATCCATCTTTGAATTGTTTTCCTGAATGAAGCTAAATAACAAATAGGACTAATGGCTTAAGGTTATCCCTTTTATTTATTTATTTATTTATTTTAAAATTTGTATTGGCTGCCCATCATACCACAAGGCAACTCTGGGCAGCTTTCTGCTACCAATGTGACTGGGTCCATGGTGCAGCACCCGTTCTTCCTTTTTAGAAGTAATAA
Source organism: Protobothrops mucrosquamatus (assembly GCF_001527695.2). NCBI lineage: Eukaryota > Metazoa > Chordata > Lepidosauria > Squamata > Viperidae > Protobothrops > Protobothrops mucrosquamatus. The sequence continues at coordinate 167,851 of NW_015386638.1, read as the reverse complement.
TGTACAAAATATTAACTCAACGATTAACAAATGATTGCCACCCAACTTCTAAGGAAAATAAATAAAGGAAAGGTGATTCGGTGGTTTGGTTTTTTTTTTTAATTTTACAAAAAGGTTCTACTACTCTGGATTACTTTTACATCTTGAGCATGTTTTTATGAACATCTATATAGTAGATACTCTTGCCATAATCATCACTTCAGTAGGAATTGAAATCCAAAGACAGCTTGAGGATGTTCTGATTGGAATGGCTTTCAAGGGTTGCTTCGCCACTCCCTCCATAACTTTTCCCAACAAGCAGATGCCTTGAAAGCATTTGGCCTCCAACCATAGTGGATGGAGCATTCCACCCATCTTTTCTAGCTTTTTGCTAACCGGCCAGTGAAAGCAGAGAAAGTGATAAGCATTTTTTTTTTAAAAAAATAGAATTATTTCAATAAAAGCATGAGTGTTGTCATCTGAATGGAGAAGACACTGTAAAGGTCAAAACATCTTAAATATTTTGAACAATGAAGAGAAAAAAAAATTCAAAAGCAACTTTGGCTACAAATTGGATTGTGTAAGTTTGTTCCAGTCTTCAAGGTAATGCATATTGATGTTGATTACTGTAATAACTCAAATGATATTTCCAGGACTGGATTTACAAAGGCATTGTATACAGTATTTTAACTACAGATGCCTTAGGCTTGCGGCAATAGCCTTATTTAGTAAAGATTTCAAACAATGTCCATTTATCTGTATAACTGACCATATAAAGCCCACATGTCCTTCCAGGTTTTCAACTGTAAATAGCAATAATTGATTAGCAGCTCTGTCTTAATAAGGATATTCTACAGCAACTAAAGTATATTTATATAAAATGTCATCTTTTGCAAAGCAACTGACATTTTGTTGACAGGAGTTGAAAGCAATATTCATTATTCTGAAATATTTTCCATCATTGTTTGCTTCTTAGATATTAAACACTCTAAATTGATAAAATGCCATGGTTTTTATTTTCTTGATACAATGCAAAACTAAATTCTGGCATAATTTGTTGACATACTTTTTTCCTGTGCTTTCACAAATAGACATTGTCAGCTGGGTGAAAGGTGGGACCAGGTGGGCAGGAATTTACCATCTGGTTAAATGCAAACTCCATATTCATGAATAATAAAGTTTTGTATGTTTCTTGCTTTGTAAGCTTTTGTAAACTTCTAAGATGTCAGAATTTCTCAAAGGGCACTTTTGATAGTTAATTTTAGTAATCTTTGATTAGTGGGCATGTTCCACATCTATCCCAAATTAGGAAATTGGACTATGATTGTCACATAATATACAGGCAATACTGCAACTAGAAAATCTATCTAAGGCACAAAAGAAATGTAGACTTAGTAAACAAAGAGCCCTTCATTTGCAAACATAGTATTTCTTTGCAATGTACATACCAAAACTTTTGGTAGACAAATGTAATGGTGTACATTTATTGAGTCTTCATTTGTTCTTGGGTCTTCATAGAAATATATGAATTAAGCAGAGGTGTAATTTAAGCATTCTAGTAGGGAATATAAAATTCATTATTCCAAATTATCATACGTTCCATCACAGAATAGCCACATGCTTTTTAAATGCATTTTTATTTTTTAATTTATAGCCTCTTTTTGTTCTCTTAAATGAGTTTTGTTCTCTTAAATAGCCTCTTTTTGTCCTTAAAATGCTCCTGCGCGATGCGCAGAAACCCACCCTGTGTTGGCTGGGGACCCTGGTACCTTTCTGAAGCAATTCTTCCCAAGGTTGAACCTTCTGGCGACCCAAACAGACAGAGGCAATGTGGCCTTGCCTGCCACATGCCCGGCAAATGGTGGAGCGGAACCTGCAGTCAGCTCGCTTATGATGTCCTCCACACCCGAAACACTGAGGAGATGCTGGGGCCTTGTCTGGATGCTCCCTCGGCCTTCTCTCTGCTGGCTGGTGCAGCCTGTCCACCTCCTCTTCCGGATCCTGCTCTGGATCTTCTCGAGCGTCCTCTTGATGGACAGTCATGGTGGCTGGAGGGCTTCTGGTGAACCGCAAAGCCTTCACAGCACCGACCGCTGCTTCTTCAGCTGCAACCTCTCTCAAGGCATCTTGGAACGAAACATCTTCCTTGGCGAAGATCTTCTGCTGCAGCTCACGACTCCTTAGGCCACAAACGAAACGATCCCGCAGCCTCTCTTCCAGGTCCTTGAATTCACAAGACCTCTCTGCTTGCCTTAAGGCAGCAATAAAGTCCACAGCAGACTCACCAGGCCTCTGGTCCCTCTGCTCGAACACGTGTCACCAAGCAATCACAGAAAGTTTGGGTTGGAAATGTTCTTTCACCATTTTCTTCAAGTCTGCATAAGTCACTGACTCCAAAAGTGCCGGGACCACCAGATTCTCTGCTATGTCAAACGTTTCCTGTCCACAGACACACAGCAGGGTAGCCACTTTAAGGCCGTCTTCCCTTATCTGATTGACCCTGAAATAGTTTTCCACCTGCGCCATGTACGAATTCCAGTGCTCCGGGTGTGCAATCTCAAACTCTGACAAGCGGCCAATCTTAGACATCTTCTGTAACCCTCGATAATGCCTTCGCTGCAAGCCTGTTATCTGGGGAAGGGGTCCCTTGGCCGAGCTCACCTCCAGCGATGCTGTACTGGCAGGCAGAGTCGCTGTGCTGGACACTGAACTTCCCAGGACTTCTTGGTAAGTCCTCTCTTCTTCATTGTTAAATGTGGCTTACAGCGATCCCACCTTTGTCACCACTGTTATGTTTGCGGGTTGGAGGCATTAAGAGGAGACACATCGTGTAACAACAAGCCTTCTTTATTGTTCTCATCCACACCCAACAACAGCAAAATGGCGCGCTTTTATAGTGTCCTAGCCCCGGACAACGTCAACCAATGATTGCAGAGGCTGTTTCCCACCTTGTGCAAGGCTGGAGACAGCCAGTCTGGTTCCGGGCAGCTTTTGGTCTTCCCAGGACCCTTTGCAACATTTCTGAGCCTGCTGAATGCTTCAGCAGGCTCAGGACATAACAGTGAGGATCTAGTATGATATAAGAATAGCAAAATAGGCCTGAGCTGACTGCTGCCAGGCCCTTAGCCAAGTGACTTGTGACCTTCCCTGCTGGCTTCCCCATTGACTTACTTGTGGGAAGCCAGCAGGTAAGGTCACAGACAGTGTTGTGTAGTGGGAACAGCAAGGCATTGAAGACATGGAGTTGAATTAACAGCTCTTTATTCAGTTTTCACAGAAGCAAGCTCTAGCAGCTGCCTGACTTATATTTATACGGACCGCCACTAGGCGGTGGCCAATCAGTTTAAAGTACTCATTCCCACCTAAAACAACAGGCTTAAGGTTATACAGACAGTCTATCATTCAAATAAGGCAATCGGCTAACCGTTTCTTTATAACAGACCCTTTGAATTGCTTAATACATAACAGACAGCATAACCGTGTTGCTGGGATGCTGCAACCATTGTAAGTGTGAGCCAAATTATGATCATGTGGCTGTGGAGGTGCTGAAATGGCCAGAATGTGAGGACTGATCGTAAGTACCATTTTTCAGAGCTGTCATCACTTTGAATGTCAGCTAAATGAATGGTTGTTAACCAAGGACTACCTGTATGTGATTTGGGTATGCACAGGATCTATATATGTTATGCACATTAAGATTTAGTTTGTCCTTTCCATAATTCTGGATATATATAAATACAGCACAAAATCTCAGATTGTTTCGTTGGAATACAGAGCTATTTTCTCATTGGAGGATTCTCCAAAATGCACCAGACTTCACCAAAGAGATGAAGTTGTTAACAACTGAAAAGTGTCATTCTAGAAGATACATTTGTTTTGTTTTTAATTATATTGGCTGTTCTCCAGTGTAAATGTTGTAACAATGGAAATCACAGAGAGTTGAAAAAAATGAATAATGGTATTGTGTGTGTGTGTGTAATATTCCAGTTGCAGAGTTCAACTCAACTTACTTTATATAATAGCTCGGCACAATAGGGGATTATGAGGAGGAACAAGAGCTGTAATGTTTAAACCAGGTTTGTTGCTGTTCTAGGCAGATTGAACAGCTTTGCAGTCAGAAGGAAATTGTTAAACAGGGTGAATTTCTGATTTTTAGAGTTTAACCTCTTCCTCCCTCTACAACTATGTATTTTTGCCATAGCAGCTTACGGAGAGCTCAAAACTCTTCCAGGGGATATCAAGAATGTAAGAAAGAAGATCAACATAGTCAATAAGTTGCTAAATTGCTAAATTATCTCCGTGTAACTCCTTCACAAGTGTAGGTAGACGCTCCATTTAATATCTCCATAGGTAAGGCTGATGTCTCTGAAATACTGATACCCCCAAAGATCTTTTAATCTTTTGGTTTTTTAAATTATAAATTTGAAAATTAATGGAAGCAGAATTCTATACCTTTTGATGGCTTTCAGAATGAGATTTTTTCCCCTCTAAGATTCAGGACCTTCTATATTTTCTCAATTATTTTGAAATATTAAAATTATCCATTGATATGATTGGTATAAGTCTTGTGCAAATATTAACTGCGCTGAGAACAGAATCATTAAATATTAGAATCACTTTGTAAAAAAAAACATTTGCTAGAATGCTTGGTTTCAGATTGTAGTAAGAGAGCAATAGAGCTAATCACTGTTTCCTGCATTTTAACTGGTACTCCAGTTTGAATACTGACTGGCTGCATCTGAAGAAGTTCCATTTTGTTTCTCATAATCTTTCCTAAATGCCATTTCTCTGGAGCATGGCCAGTGGTGGGATTCAAATATGTAAACAACCAGTTCTCTGTGTGGATGCCGCTTCCGGAAGTCCGTTCTGGGCCTGGGCAACAAAAAAAATTAGCTACCGGTTCTGCCAAAATGGTGCGAACTGGCTGAATCCCACCACTGAGCATGGCTGATGTCATCCAGCACTACCATTAGCTAAACCAAACAAGGAGTCTCGCAAGAGAGCACTTTGCTGACAACCCGCTCAGAACTGGAGCCAGTTATGACTCCAAGGTGGAAATTAATTTTGGAATTGGCTCATACAGGTAGTCCTCGACTTACAACGGTTCATTTAGTGACCGTTTGAAGTTGCAACAGCACTGAAAAAAATGATTTATGACCATTTTTCACACTTACAAACGTTGCAGCATCCCCATGGTCATGTGATCAAAATTCAGATGCTTGGCAACTGACTCTTATTTATGATGGTTGCAGTGTCCTGAGGTCATGTGATCACCTTTTGTTACCTTCTGACAAGCAAAGTCAATGGAGAAGCCAGATTCACTTGGCAACTGTGGCAAGAAAGGTCGTAAAATGGGGCAAAATTCACTTAATAAATATTTCACTTGGCAATATAAATTTTGGGCTCCATTGTGCTTATACGTTGAAGACTACTTGTACTTGACTTGAATATCACAGGTTGCTGAAATTTGTATTTCTCAGCTAGGAAATATGAAACCTGGTGACATCGTTCATTCTAGCCAGTATCTCTGATCATGAGTTCTCAGGAGAATCTCAGAATATCCCACAGTCTTAATTAGCATACTATCTCTACATATTTTATTGGAAGCTAGTAGCTTTGAATACAGTCAGTATCCAGTACAGTATGCAGTATTCAGTTGCTTTGAATTCAGTCAGAATCCTTAGAACTGTAATTTAAGCTTTTCATAATTCCTGATTAAATTATTCTCATTTTGAGGTTCTCAGATTTTATCATAGTAAATGCTCAAAACTTATAAATGAAGCTGCTTTGAGACTATGTTAAGCCAGAGAAAGTAAATGAAGACAGGAGAGAGGCAATAAAAAGAAAATAACATTGTTTGGGCCAGCCTTCTGAAAACATTCTCTTCGGGCACATAGTAGCATCAGTTAACTCAATCCTTGAGAAAACCTATGATTAAAACAGACAAGACACTACCCTTTTGTGCAATTGTGACAGATGGGCATGAAAAATTTACGTAGTTAGTAACTCCCCCTACTTTCCTGAATCCAGGATAATTTGTTTCTCTAAAGCCTTTTGTAGTATCTGTTATCTGGGTGCTAAGTCACCTAAAACATAAGATTGAGAAGAAATTGTTATTCCTCATCCCCTCCAATCCCATCTGTGGTAATATTATAGTTCAAGAGTGTCCAACCTTGGCAACTTTAAGATTTGTGGACTTTAACCCCCAGAATTCCCCAGTCAGCATGGCTGCCTGGGGAATTCTGGGAATTGAGGTCTACAAGTCTTAAAGTTGCCAAGGTTGGACACCCCTGTTATAGTTTATCTATAGAAGATGGCATTGTAGGAAAACAAAAGTCAGATAATGGTTTGAAGTTTGGCATTGTTTTCTTAATCTGTTCTGTTTTAAATAATAAAATCCCCCCCGAAAACAAATGTTTTTATATTCAAGCATTTCATTTTGCAGCTGGCAGCCTTATGAATCTAAAAGTTTGCATTTTTGGTGAAATGATGTATATACTGTATGTATGTGGGTTTTGAGAATATTATGTTGAATTAAAATGTTCGCAATACATAAATATCATAAGGACTCCCTATATTGACTGTATTCCTGAATTGACATTTATAGTTGATGGTTTTAATATTATTATTTAGGTTTCAATAAATATGTTTGCAGAAGTTGTACAAACCAGAAATTTTAGTTGTGATAATAAGTAGCCTAAATATACCACATAGATCTTAATCAATATGAATATACATAGAGCCATTTTTTTTTCAATTTAATTTTGATGCCATCCCACCACAGCTGATTCTGAGTGGCTCACAAAAGTAAAGAGGAGCATTAAAAACAACAAAACACAATAGAGTTACTGCAACAAATTATAAAAATAATAGTAGAGTTCTGCTTACAAGATAGGAACTTGGAAATGCAGTAGGTCATTTGAGGAACCAGATAGAACTGTTTTCACAGGTACCTGACCTAAATTCAAAAGTGATATTTTTGAGGTTTTAGGTGACAACTTCTAATAATTTTCAACAAGTACCAATCCAAATGGGATTTTATATTTTGCATAAATGAGGTAAAATAATCAAAATAACTTTCTAAAATGCTGCTTCTTACTGATTTGGACATTGACCTATCTAGCCCAGCACTGTTGATAGTGATTAGATACAAGTCTTCAGGGTTTTAGGCAAGAATTTTTCCAAGTCAACCTGAAGATGCCAGGGACTGAGACCTTGAGATCTGCTGCAAAGAAAACCTGTGTTCTACCACTGGGTTACTCCTTTACTAAAGGAGATGATGTTGATATGCAGCAAGGGTTGTTCTTTAAACAGTGTAGAAAGAGGTCACGATTTTCAGTATAACAGTCCCAGTTTTTTAACTGCAGGAACTTCCCTCTCCCAGGGCCAAATTACATACTCAGGACTATGCTCTGTTTTACAACACACACCTCCAATAAGGGGCATCACCAAGATACATGGATTATAATTCAGGATTCCTGAGTCAGCATGGTCATTGTTGAGAATTCTGGGGTTTGCTGTCCATGCATCTAGATGGCCATGTTACAGGAAAGACAGGATTGGCACCATTATTTCCCTCTCTTCCCTATTGCTCGTTGTGTATACAGTAATATTAGTTGTGGGCAGTGACATTACCCTGGTTTTTTCCCCCCTACTATTTCTTATTCAATTTGACGAAAGAGAATTTGCTTTTTTTTGCGTTCTGCGAAGAAAATTGCTTTCTGCAAAGAAAATTGCAGAAATCCTCAGGGGTGATATTATTGCACTTAGTTATGAGGTAGCCATGTGAATGTATAAATGTAAACTGCATCTATCATACAGTTCTAATTTCCAGCAGTACAACGTGTAGCCTGTTTGGGTTTTTTCTCTTCAAATATATCCCAAGGGAAATTCTCCTTTTAGTTTTTGGTTGTGATGATATTTCTGTCTTTACTAAAGAAAGATCTACCAATAAGAAATTATTTGTTTGCTTGAGGAAAACCAGAAAAGAAAATGGTATATTCTATTTCTCTTTTTTTGCTTAGCTCTGAATAGGATGTTACAAAGCACTAAAGTGTTACATCAAGCATAGTCTGTGAATGTTACACATATAGTATAGGGATTCAATGAGTGTAACCCCTGATTTCCTTTATTCTACAAAAACATTCATGGGATCACAGATTAAGGCTAGGCAGTGGAAAAGTACTATAGGTTAACCTTTTCTCCACTTCACTTCTCTGATATACAGAATCTGAAATGTCTGCGTGGCATTGTTTTGCTTTGCTTTGGCAAAATCAGGTTTAAGCTTTTGAAATCCTAAAGCATGGTACTACAGCATGGCTGAGTCACCAGGAACTAAACAGATTTTTGAAATACCATCTAAAACATCTATTGAGTTTTATTGCTTTACAGGAATTCTGCAAAATATATCTGGGAAAGTACAGCCATGCCTAATAATTAAAATTAAATATCACTAGGTTTCTTATCTTGGTTTGTTAGCCAATATTAAACTACATTCCCTTATTCTAATTTAAATGGATATTGTTTTAGGGATATTTGGTACTCTCTGAGCTTAGTTGTTTTCTTGCAGATGTTTCATTACCCAAGCTAGTAACATCATCAATTCTGACCAATGCTAGGTAATGAAACATCTGCAAGAAAACAACCAAGCTCAGAGAGTACACTTTATTTCAACCCGGAGCTACAAATATTCTCCTTTATTGATACTGTTTTAAATAGATTATTGTAGAAGAGCTAAACAGTGCTTGTATGTAGCTGGATTGTGATTGTGTGTAAGAGAAACAAATGACTTAATATTTTACAATGTTGTTATGTTGAACTGGTCTTAAATATTAACATTAGTTGATTTAACAGTTAAGAATTTGTTTATCTGCAAATAATTCTAATACTGTAAACATGAAAACACACCAACATTTCCTAATAAACTGAATCAAATAATGCATATTTCATCTTCAAACTAATAATTTATAGATTAAAACAAAAAGAGGGCATAGAAAGTTAACAGGTTATACAATATAACTAAAACATACAGCTATCTCTTGATCTTGACCTCAAAAACAATGCTTTGATTAGGCACTTAAACAACACTTCTAAATTTTGATAAACTTGGCTGTTGGACTGATATATACATACAGATTTTTGTATCACTATTTTGGCATAAATTGTACAATATTAACTTGTAGAATTATAGAATCACAACAGAATTAGTAGGGGAGATTTAAGCTATTGAGTCAAACCTTCTGCCAAAGAGGAACTTATATTAAAGTACTCCCAACTAACAATTGCCTTCCTCCAATTCCAGGTAACTGGTTTCACTGTTCTTAGTGTTCAAAGTTTTGTTCTGTCATTCAACTGGAATTCTACAGCTTAATTGATTGGGCCACATCCTGTATTCTAGGTGATAGAGAAGAGCTTTTTGCCTTCCTCTGGGTGTTATTGTTATGTCCTGGGCCTGCTGAGTCATTCAGCAGGTGCAGGAGGCTGCAGAAAGGCCCGGGCAGACCACATGGATGCCCAGGACCAGACAGGCTGTCTCCAGCCTATTGCGCATGCGCAAGGCAGGAGAATCCGTTGCATTGATTGGTTGACACTGTCCCTGCAAAGGGGTATAAAAGGAATCCGCGCCATTTTGTGTTGACACTGTCCCTGCAAAGGGGTATAAAAGGAATCTGCACCATTTTGTGTTAGTTCTGTTGGAGAATAAATAAAGAGAAGACTGTTGTTACTCCTGCCTCGTCTCAATGCCTTTACATCGAAAACAGAACAGTTGTCCCTTCAGTTATTTGAGAAGTGCTATTTTAGCCCTCTTCCCCAATCTTCTCAATCTCTCTTCATAAGATAAAATTTCTAATTTTTTGATCAATCGCTTTATGATTTGGTCTCAGATGACTGGTGTGGAGCCTCCTTTTTGAAGATAGGATCATTTTCCCTCCTCCAGCTGGCTGGTACATTTACCTCAGGTGTTATGTCCTGGGCCTGCTGAATGACTCAGCAGGCTCAGGAGGCTGCAGAAGGCCAGGGCAGACCATGTGGTTGCCTGGGACCAGACAGGCTGTCTCCAGCCTTGTGACCATGAGCAAGGTGGGAGACTAGCCTTGCATTGATAGGCTGATGCTGTCCCTGCAAAGGGAGTATAAAAGGCCCAGCACCATTTTGTTTGCTGTTCTGTTCTGTTTGTGATTTCAATAAAGAAGTTGTGTTTTGTTACTCCTGCCTCGCTTCGATGTCTCTGATTCTAAAACAGAACATCAGGTATGCTGGAGTTCAGCAAATTTCTTCAATAACCTGGAATGTAATTAATCTGACCCTGGAAATTTAAATTAATTCCCAGCCATTTTCCTGTTAGTTTCCTTCTTCACTCCTTCCTCTTCTTCATGCTTGTTGCAGTTGCTTGGAGGGAGACATGCTATTTTCTGAAAGAAGACTTAACTAAAATAAGAGTTGGAAATTCAGATAAATACAATACAAATAAAATTAATGTTATGTTATTAAAACTTGCTGTGTTATTTTAATGATATGTTACAATGACTATTTAACCAAGTCACAGCCATATTAGACTTACTACATTTTCCTCTTAATTTTCAACATCTATAATTTGCCTTCCTAAAGAGTAGGGGAAGAACATTCAAGGTGGCAAATAATGCAAAACAAGATGAAACCGTGGATTGTACAGAAATTTATTCTAGTAGAGAATGTACAAAACTTGGCACTGTTCCACTTGCGGTTGGGCAAATGCTAACAGAACAGCCATCAGAATAAATATCTCAGTATTGTGTACTATAAATGTTAATGAATTATGGAATAAATGCAGTGACTTTTGGAGAGACCTATACAAAAACATTCAGAGCAGCTTGTGCAATGACTTGCAATGCATTAGCA
>NW_015386638.1:140948-156789 GCF_001527695.2 Protobothrops mucrosquamatus | reverse complement strand
TGTGTAGAAATCTTACTGTCTGCGTGTAGAAATTTTGCAGAGTACGTGTCACTTAACTTTACTTTTTATTCTAAAATTTTATTCCTAACACTCTGATGCATCTTTAAGTTGCTTTGGATAAACTAACTAACAAATCTCTGACTTCTTGTCTACTAACAGAGTCTTTTTAAATGGCTTTAGAAACTATGCTGAGTAGCAGTTCTATACAGTTTTACACAACATTGGATAGGAAAGCTTTTCTGGAATGCTGACAAATCCCTGAAAGTAGCTTTGTGGGTTTGATTTAAAAACAACAACATTTGTTTTAGTCAGTGTGAGATGAACTTCTAATTGTTTCTGGTTACCCAGATGTGAAATTGCTCTTCATTAAGCAGCAATTTCACTAAAATCCATTAGTGTTTTTCCTCATCTTCTTTGGATAGTTTGTGATTTTAAGTTTGCAGCTAACACATGTTGGGAAGAAATTTACTTGTTCCAAACAAATGTAAATGCATGGGGTCACAATATTACTTTTTTTAAAAAACAAGAAAATAATAACAATCCCTTTCTGGCAAACTATTCTCACAGTTAGCTATATTGCTGCTTCTGCAGAGCATCCAATTCAAGGACTTCTTTTTAAAATTGATCTTTTAAGAATTATGCTCATATTTAAATGGCCATGAATCTCAGGGCACAGTCAAGCATTATATATATATGCATAGAACTCTCAATACTTTTTTTTTAATGAACAGCAAGTTCTGCATGAAGAAATAGAGGAAGATATCTGCCATTTTGTGCTTTAATTTGTTCCCAGCATAGTGCCATGACCCCTGTGGGATTACATGCTGATGTTTACAAGGATAAAAAGGCATTTGTAAGTCCCCAAAGGAAATAAATGAGAATGGGAATTGAAAACTAAGGCATTCTCCTAGGTCATTTTTATTTCTATAGAATTACAGATAAGAATTATGAATTCTATGAGACAAAGCAGGTATGGAGTGATGTAAGATTAAAGAGGAGATGGTTACATTTTCTTTCCCTTCCACAAATCACTGCTTAAAAAAAACATTAGAACCCCATCACATACAATTTGTCATTATAGACAGAACTAAGTGGAGCTAATTCTTCCACTGTAAAATGTGGGCTTTGCAAATACCTAGGTTTGGCTGGATTATACTCATGTTAAAAAGAATACAGCATTTTTATCTAGTGTGAAAAATCTCATGGGGCAACCGAAAGAAAAATACGGGAATGGGTAATGGGAAAAAGAATGGAAAGAGATAGAAGGGTGAAATGACACTAGTTTTACTTCTGGATTGCATTACTGCATCCATTTAAATGATTTCAAATGCTTGAAAGAAATTCACATTTCTTTCAGTTGTAGACTAAAACATTTTATGCTGGTTTTCTTAATTGGGAAGCCTATTTTCAACATGAATAAAATGCAGCACAGATCAGCTTTAAACCACTAGACGCTGAAAGGACATATATGAATAAAAACAAGATTTCCTCAGTTGACTAGAAATACTCTTAAGACATTGAATTGGTTTTGAGGTGTGATAGGAATATTTTTTAAACAATTGAAAGAAATGTATCTTGCCATCTTTATAAGTATCAACAAAATCAAATAACTACAAGTTTCCATAGCATGTGGTATCCTATCCTGGGATAGAATTAATTTAATTGCAATTTAATATAGGGTAATATGCAGTGTTCAGTAACATGGTTTTACATAATTATTTCAATTTTCTGAATGAAAATTTCTAAAATGAACAATCTAGACAAATGATTTTATATTGTGTACTAGCCTGAAGCAGAGTCAGCTTAGTTTGTTACACATAATAGCCAGTTTGGAGTAGTAGTTAAGGCACCAGGCTAGAAACCAGGAGGCCATGGGTTCAAACCCACTCTGCTGGGTGATTTTGGGCCAGTCAATCTGTTTCAGCCCCAGGAACAGAAAATGGCAAACCACTTCCAAAGCTTTTGCCAAGAAAAATGCAGCGACTTCTCCAGGCAGCTCCCAGGAATCAAAATGGACTCAAAGGCACCATCACGGTCTTATGCATAGCTAACCAGAGATGGAAAAAGAACAGAGGAACAAAATGGAAATATTTTTTTATTCCACTGAGTCAATCTGAAAAGTGTAATAAATGTCTGAGCCTCCTCCTCCGTCCCCATCCCTAGTCCATTCAGTAGGATTGGCATTAAAATGCATTGGAGTCAGTAATATTTAAACCTGCTTTTCAGTCTGTGTTTTGCAAAGCAGAGTACAAGTAAAATTCACAATATAGAAAAGATTGAAAAGTTATTATACAATGAAATAGAAACAATATAGCCAAGGGGGTGCATTGGTTAGATTAAGACCAGGGAGGAAAAAAGATTTCTCCACTGTTCACTAGGTCAGAAATTATTTCTTCAATATAATCTACAAGGTTGTTGTAAGGACACAACGAGGGAAAAAAATGAAAAGTACGTTAGACTCTGAGCTCCTTGGAAAAAGAAGAATTAAAAAAGAAGACAAGATTAAAAACAAAAAACAGCAGAAAAAGAAAGAGACTCACTATGATACAGAACATTTCAGAAACCCGGCCAGATGATGGAAGAAAAACTTGTGCTCTTGTATAAGATAAAAAGGATTTTTGATATTTCAGTTTTTTCCCAAAAAGTCTCTTGCTTCTAAAACCCTTTATGTGCTATTGCAACACATGACAATGTAGTATACTTTGAGTAGACAGAAACAGCAGTGTATATGCCAAATGTGATCCAGACTGGCTGAGATTTAGCAGAGACATAGTGGTTGAAAAACTGGCAATATGTGTCTTAAGTAGGCAATTTTTGTGGTCCAGCAAAATATAGATTTATTTCAGGGTTGTGCTTCTACAGGTTAAGATGGAAAAGGGACCCACATAAGTATAAAGCCAGTAAAGTGTCAGTAAACCAAGTCAATCACACATTAGCTTATGCAGGTTCACCCAATCTTCCCAGTTTGCATGGCAAGAAATATGATGAATCTGTAGTTTCCTCCTGCAGTCTGAAGTAGAAATAGAAATGTCATATACTCTTATTTTACCCTGAAGTGTTCCAATTATTGAATGTACCCTAGGGTCCAAACATGGGACCCCTTTGGCTTCAACATGCCCACATTTTCCTTGGCACTTCCCAGGCTTCATGCCCCATGTGACTTTTTTTAACATTCTTTTCATTTTAAAAATGGAGAGCTAATACATTGTAAAGCAAAATATCAGCCTCTGTGTTTCCAATAATGACTTTGAGTCCCATAATGGACCACTCAAATGTTCTAAGAAAAAGTAAATGATAGGTGTCTGCAGCTTAGAGTCATGACTGGAAATAATTCACCTTTCCCTAGAAAGGGCAACTGTCAGCTAAGCTGGCAGAGAGTTTCCTGAAAAGTTAAAGGGGTGGTAGGAAATGGGTTTAAGTAATTGCAGCAGTTTTCCTTCTGAGAAGTTGATGTTTTGTAATGGGCAATTAGTAACTGAGAATAGCCATAGCATGCTCTTGAACTTTGTAAAGTTCTATGGATTCACTAGGGATTCATAGTGATGCCCAGTCATTGCTACAGTGCCTTCATTACTGTATATATTGCCACAGTAATGGCTGGATGAGACTGTAAATTGGTAGTGTGGAAATGCTTTGTGTCAAGTTCTGTAAGCAGCCCAATATAATACTACCCTCCACTTTACCATAAAATAAAATTTCTTCCATAGAGAGGGCTTTTAAGTGCTATTGATCAAAGGTCATTGTGCAGCTGCTATTCCATCTTTGGCTCCATTTTTTTCAAATGAAGAATAGAAGAAATGGTGGGGAAAGACAGGAGGATTACAAATAGAGAAAACACTATAATGGTGTAGGTATGAGAAAATTGTGTAAGAATTGACTGAGGAGTATTTATCTTTTATAGAAAGATCAAGTTTTTTTCTGCTCATTTGGCTTTAAATATGTAAATAAAAGGGAATAGCAGGAAGATATATAAGCCTTTATGATGGTGGGAGATTCTAAAAGAAAGTATTGCAAGTTCTTTAAAGCAAATCAGAAAGATTTTTAGCATCTCCCATCTAGATTGCCAAAATCAATGGCAGCAAAGGTTAAATGAGTTGTTGCAAGATACGTATTTTCAGTGTATTACACTTATGTAATATGCATTGAAAATAAGATTAGGTTGTTTTTGAAAACTGTAAAACCAGTCAAGAGAAATAGCAATAGCAATAGCACTTAGACTCATGTACTGCTTCACAGTGCTTTACAGCCCTCTCTAAGCGGTTTACAGAGTCAGCATCTTGCCCCCAACAATCTGGATCCTCATTTTACCAACCTCGGAAGGACGGAAGGCTGAGTCAACCTTGAGCCGGTGAGATATTGATGTTGTCTCTACTTTTATGTGAATCCTCCTTTTTGAAGGTCACCTTAGAAGAATCCTTTCCTTTATCTACCTACCATAGAGCAACTACATATCAGAAACACTGTCAGTGTCTCATTGCTCTTCCCCATGCCATGTTAGCATGTTTTTTCTTCCAGTGTCTCATAGTAAACCAGGGTGTTTTGCACTACACTTATTATAGAACCTCGTTTTGCTCCAACAACAAGGTTTGTGTCAGGTGCTATCTTCACAGATTCAATCAGAACAACTTCATGAAAGCAATTAGTGGACTCTTGGGGAGGGGGAGAAGAGAACATAAGTTTGATTTTCCTGAGAGAGGAATAAGTTTTGTCCAATAGTTTAGATCAACTGTCAAAATCTGGTCCTAAGCTAGTTGATCAATAATTGTGAGGGGTTTTTTAAAAATTAACAATAAAGTTATATTAAAAAAAATAGTTGTGAGGGGCTGCCAAGCACAAAAATCTTTCTGTTGATCAAAAACTGTTTTACTAGGCAGAAGACACACATATGTGATTCAAGTGCTACGTTGTCCAATCTGCACAAAGCAATGGTGATAGCAATGATTCTTCTTGCTAAATTATGGATGCTCTCCTGTTTTAGCAGGCAACAGATTGCAGATTATGTGCAGCAACTAATTATAGTGATGGTTTAGTAGCTTTTCCAGGAAGAATTAAGCCTATTTCTTTTTGCTTTGCTTTTCCATTTTGCTTGGAGAGTCAGTTAGAGAAGTAGAAAATTGCTGGCTAAGACCATCTCCCTCAACTTTGTCTTGCCAGCCTTTGTGAGACATATCCATTGGGCTTCCAAAAGATTGTTGGACATGCGTTAAAAAGGCTTTAAGGGAACCAGTGTGTGTGTCTGTGTGATTTAATCTGTCATCTATAATTTGAGAATGCTAATTGTAAGATCTATATTGCAAAATATTTTCCTCATTTACAAAATTACAAATGAAAAACAGATGACAAGCAGTGAGTAAGCAATCTGTAAGCTAGTCTGTGGAAGATATGTTAGCGGAGTTGGTGTGAGAATGGAGCCAGCTGAGAAGCTTTGCAGGAGCCCTGCCAATTAGGCAGGAAGATGAGGAGCTCCGGCAGCTGCCATGGGTCTGGCGGCATGGCGTGGCATGGCTCAGAGGAGGGAAGAAAAAGGAGGAGGAAGCCGATAGAAGGGAGGAAGAGAGAAGGTTTGGTGGAGCTTGCCGTTCTGAGCCAGCTAATCAAAGAGAGAGTAAGAAACTGGGGTTTTCGTGTTTGCTTTTTTTGCTTCGTTACAGGCAAGCCGGACGAAAGGGGGAGGGATACAGAGAGAGAGAGTAGTTGCTGGAGCTGTTTGCTTGAAGCAGGCCAGGCAGAAAAAGAGGATGAGAGTGGCTGGTTGGGGCTGTTTGCTTGAAGCAGGCCAGGGAGGGAGGGAGGGAGGGAGGGAGAGAGAGAGAGAGAGAGAGGGTGAGAGTGGCTGGTTGGAGCTGTTTGCTTGAAGCAGGTCAGGCACAGAGAGAGAGGAGGTGGGGAAAGTGGGGTGAAGTTTTATTGTTTCTTTATTGTTTCTTTCACTTTCTTTGCAGGCAGGCCAAACAAAGAGAGGGAGAGAGAGTAGTTTGGGGAGTTTTAATTCTTTCCCCTCATTGGTATAAGTTAGGCAGAGGGAGAGTTAGGAAAGAGTTTGACATATGTCTTTTAGTAGGAGGTAAGGGTTTTTTTTCTTTATAGGATCAGCTGTGGGAGATAAAAAGGGATTACATGGAGTGAGGTCAGAGAGGGGTGAGGAGACCGGACAAAGGAGGCCTCTGCCAGTGCCAGAAATTGATTGCCATTTTTCTAGGCAAGTTGTTGTCATCAAAGATGGGTTAACATCGTCTTGGGCAAGTTGTTGCCACCAGAGACTGGCTGCCATTGTTTTAGGAAAGTTGCTGTCACCAGAGACTGACTGCCATCATTCTAGGCAAGTTGTCATCACCAGAGGCTTATTAACATCATTCTGGGCAAGTTGTTGTCATTAGAGATTGACTACCATCTCCCCTGTAAGTTCTTATTGCCTGAGATCAACCACCATCATCCCACGTGAGTCACCGTTGAGAGAAAGTGACCATCACTGCCCCATGTGCGTGGCTGCTGATCGTGTCTGAATACCATCATGTTACGTGCCCTGTCAGGCAGAGGCGCCAACGTGAGAGCCCTCCTTGGGCTGGAGGGGAGTTCGGGAGGGCCCGGACTTAAGCAGTCCCTATGGGGGTGGCATTACGTATGTGTCCATTCCCTCTTACACTTCAAGCCAAGGGAATTTGCAGAAGCTTGTTTCATTCTTCAAAATGGATACCACTGGTCTGAGTTAAAATGGTCATGGAAGAAATGCCTAACGTCCAGAGAGAAGAGGGCATGCCTATACAGCCTAAAATGGCCAGTGGGAGCTGGCTGATCCCACCTTTTGGCCACATTATCATCAGTATCTTGGAGGAGGCATCCTAATCAGTTTATATCAGTTTATATTGAGAGATGAGGAAAAATAGTACAATAGGCTAACTAAATATGGAAGGCTTGGAATGTGATGAAGGCAACATTGTACAAATATATCCTTTAACAACAGTTGGTGAGATAACTTAATGCCATGGTTAGTGAATTGCAAAAAGAAAAAAGAAAAAAAAAAGCCCTGAATTGTAGATGGATTTCTCTCTCTCTTTTACAGGAATGATAGTAGCATAAAAGCTAATAGCGGTCTCTGATCACTTGTTCCCAAATGTTAACAGAAGGACAGCTTAATTTTACTTAATGTTACTATGTGCTTATATAAGGCATTCTTTGCCATTTGCCTGGTTTTCACTAGATCATATCCAGTCCTTTTCCAATCAGAATTTTCATGAGATTATAATGGAGAGGTCAGTGGCTGAATATTTCCTTTTTTGGATCCCACACATGGGAAACTTTGAATTTCCAGACAGCTGAAGGAGTGCAGTTTTGCATGTTAGTCTTAAGGCTTTCTGTACATTGCTATCATAATGGACCTAGTCAAGCTTGAGATGAAGAGAAAACCCACTAGGGGATGAACAATAAAGCTTAGAAGCTCTAAGAGAAGCTAATTCTCCAGAGCTTGTGACTGCAGTGAGTTGCATTTTCAAAATCCATAGTTGGAACACAGTTGCTGGAACAACAGCACTTGGTACTGTTATGGGTTTTGCGATTTTTTGTTCTTCTGAAAGTGATAGCAATGTAGTTATATGTTATGTTTTTAAAAGAACAGTATATATTTGCAGATTTTGGTTTTTGCTTTAGTATGTGAATTCACCATATTTACTTTTCATAAAGTTACTTCATGGAAGTGCATGTTCCTTTCTGGCAAGGTAGAGGGGGGAAGAATGGTGTTTGAAAAATTAATGTGTTCAACTGGAGCGGCTTCTTGAGTAGCTTTGTGTAAACATTTGAGAGCAGGTTTTGGAATATTTTCATCCAAGTAGAACATTTTGTTTTAATTATCTATGCAGGATAACCTACTGTTATGCTTCACTAATAAAATATTGTATGAGCTGGTAGGTTCTGCTTGGATTTAACGTAATAATGATTTTTATATATGCATAAAAATGCCTTCCACACTGGGCCTACATTAAATAATGCCTTCAGCTACAACGTTTACAACTGTCCTTGTAGTTTAGATTTGGGGAGTTCAATTCTAAAATTGTCCTTCATGAAATTAACGTTCAGTGTTGAGAATTATTTTCAAACACATAGGATTGGAATCGTTCTTGGCATTAATTAAAGAGGCAAACGCATGATGATTGATGCTATACTGTGGGAAAAATGGAAAGCTTTTTTATAGCCACACTGTGAATATCATTTCAGAAAATTTAGAAAATGTTTGAGGGGCTCTTCCTATTGCTGACTGCTATTATTTTACTATGATTACTACAATCTTTTCAATTATCTTCCATTTTCTGCTGCCCAATATTAGCTTTCCATATAAAGCAAAGCTCCCATTATTATTTATTCTTCCTCTTGACATCTTCACCCTGCCTTCATTATTTGCTTGGTTGCACTGGCTAGCTATAAAACTGAGCAACAGTTATAGATGTCTCCAACTGAAGTTTTAGTAGAATCTCTGTGTCAAATATGTAGGGATGTGATTGCTTTAATGTTTACTAGAGAGTTGAAAGTGATGATTTGATAGGTAAATGGATGGAGTGCAAATGAAGACATTCTTGAATTGGACTGAACAAGGAATGAGGTCCACATTTAGGCCTATTTGCGAAAGCAATATGTGAGCGATTGTCTTAGTAGAGTTGACTGGATTCATCTTGATTGGTACTTTAGAACAGATACTGATTAGAGGGAAATATCAGCCTTTTGAGATTAGGCGATGTCAAGAAACAGACCCGGTTGGGATTCGCTCAGAGCTGGAAAGAAAACAAGCTGAAATTAAATCCCAACAAGCTGGAGGTTCTACCTATGGGAAAAACTAGGCTTTGAAATTGAGATGAAGCTTGCTTTAGATGTGGTCACATTTTTTTATTTATTATTAGATGTATATCCTCCTTCCATTTGTATAACTCAAAGCAACATACATAATACTCCTACTTCCTATTTTTTCCACAACCCTGTGAGGTAGTTTGGGTTGAAAGAAAGTGACTGGGTCAGCTGGGTGTCATACCTGGTTTCAGGTCCAGGGCCTGAATCCCTACACCAAACTGCCTCTTATTCCCCTTGAAAGAGCAGCTTTCACCCACAACCGTCACTGGATTTTCAAGTGGTGGCTATGGTAATTTGCACAATTATTGCTACTGTGCCAACTGTAACCTTTGCTGAACTGGTACAACTAATGAAAATTATTCATACTTTGGTTACAATCCGTGCAAACCACTGCAGTCTGGTGTACATTGGGCTAACCTTAAAAAGTGTCCAGAAATTGAGGTTGGTGGCCATGCTGCTGACTGGTACAAGCTAGAGGAATGATAATGATGCCTGTAGTGAAAGATCTGCATTAACTATCAACTATAGAAGGCAAGACCAGAAACTAATCAAGGAGAGAAGCAACCTGGAATTAAAGAGAAACTTCCTAACAATGAAGACAATTAATCAGTGGAACAGCTTGCCCTTGTAAGTTGTAGGTGCTTCATCACTGGAGGTTTTTAAGAGGAGACTGGACAGTCACTTGTCTGACGTAGGATCTCCTGCTTGAGCAGGAGGTTGGACTAGAAGACATCCAAGGTCCCGTCCAGCTCTATTCTGATTCTGATTATTGTCCCAAAGGTACTTTTTCAAAAGACAACTGGACTTTGTTTTTCCTTGAAGACGTTTCACTTCTCGTCCAAGAAGCTTCTTCAGAACTGAAGATTTGATTTTTTTAATTGTTGCAAACTGCCTTAATTAGTGCATGGTCACAATGGTAGGGCATGACTATCATATAATTAGTGCATGGTCACAATGGTAGGGCATGACTATCATATAAAAATCATATGATTTTTCCCCGTACCCTATTATCTATGTACCATTATTACTTTATACAAGGATCCTATGTAATTTTATGACTCTCAAAACTTTTTGACACATATGCTGTGCTTTCATAGTGACAGCTCCTTTTAATCCACTATGACAACTACAACAATCACTGTAACATCTATTTAATATTTATTTAGGTCATCTGGTTTGAAGTTGTTGCAAAGAGCCTTGAAGCCTAATAGCATCCTCCTGCATCACAGAGAAATAGGCACTCATCTAGTGAGATCTTTATTACCTGGGGATATTTTTATAATAATAATAATTCTGTATTATCATATTAAAACATTGCCTGGGAGAAGGCAGAAAGTGTGTTTTGGTTCAGAAGGCAAGATTTGGTAATAGGAAGAATCTCAGCATCTTGTTTAAACTATATATTGGCAACACAAATTGCAGGGCATCTTTTACTCACAAAAATGCTGTTCATATGAACAAAAATTAAAATGCAGAGTTAAAAAAAGGCAAAATCTCATGTAAGTCTGGAAGTGCAGAGTCTAGCACAATGGGGGCACTGAAAGTCCATTGTTGTAGTAACTGTGGCTGTTATTTTGTGATGCTGCTGACAGTTTTTTTTCCCAATTTTTGGCAGCATCTGACTGCAAAGCTTCATAACATAGGATTTGCCAGCAAGTTCTGTCAGCAGCTGCTTCTAGTTTCCTTGGCTGGATGTGACAGTGGCATAGTTTCCTTCACAGAATCTTTGTAATGCTCTAGTCTGTCTCTAAGGAATAACAGCTCACATGCAATATTGCAGATCCTGACTGCCATTGTTTATGTCTCCTAAAATCCAGCACGCAACTATTCCAATTTTGGAACAATTTTTCTGTTTCTAAATCAAGTTCAGACAGTTTACTGTCAGTGGGATTTTCTCCCTGATTATTTGTTCTATTAGAATTTGCTTAAAGAGTTGCCTTACAGAAGACAATGATTGATAAACGTATTCCTTGGATCTTTCACCCTTACAAACTGATAGTCATCACATTTTTCCACATTTAACTGGGAAGCAAAAGGGGTCAAAGTAAGTACTGAAAATTTTGAATGGGAGATTACTCAGTTCAAAATAGTAGGCCATTGGGAATATGCAATGTGATTCCTTACTTTCTTATATATATATATATATATAAGTATTGCTTATATCAGTGATGGCAAACCTTTTAGAGACCGAGTGCCCAAACTGCAACCCAAAACCCACTTATTTATCGCAAAGTGCCAGGGCCACATCAGCATTGTGGTGCCCTCATGGGGGGGCAGGGAGGCGCCTCTGAGTGCTGCCTTTGGCACGCAAAACCCGGGGGCGCAAAAACGGCCGTGCCGTGGGGTGCAGATACAAGGTGCTGCACCATGCAACGGGGCAGGGATAGTGAGTATCACGTAGGCACTAGCCCTGCCCCCATTTGTAGCACATGTGTGCTCATAGCCCCGTGCACGCACGCATGCATGTAAAATGCTTCCCTCTCCCTTTTCTTCCAGTCCACCAATCAACAATGTTTGGTGACCTCTGCTCTACCACCTCTACTCGAGCTTGCTAATCGGCTGCTTCACCTTTGGGCTGGGCAGGGCTCCTGCTCCGGGCGGCAGTGGTGGCCTGATGCACCTGCTGCTAGCGGTGGTGGCACGTGTGCCAACAGAGAGGGCTCTGAGTGCTGCCTCTGGCACACGTGCCATAGGTTCGCCACCACTGGCTTATATGGTAAGACTTGATAAATCTCCAATAAATATGATTTTAAAACTCATCTCATTGTATTTTAACTTTGTTCTGAATAAAATAAAATTACAAAAACTGCATCTCAATATGGCCTGGATTTGAATTTTAAACGTAAAATTATTCTTTAAAAATACACTTCACTAATGTTATTGTTGGCTTAAATAACTTTCCCTAACATTTTCTATTAAGCTTTCTTTCATGAATAGAATAGAATAGAATAGAACAGAAGTTTCTCCTTAATTCCAGGTTGCTTCTCTTTTTGATCAGTTTCCAACCATTGTTTCTCGTCCTTCCCTCTGGTGCTTTGGTGAACAGCCTGGCCCCCTCTGCCTTGTGGCAGCCCCTCAGATACTGGAATACTGCTATCATTATTTCTTCTTTTCTTTAGACTAGCCAAACCCAAGTCTCGTAGTTGTTCTTCGTATGTTTTAGTCTCCAGGCCTTTGATCATCTTTATTGCTCTTCTCTGAATTTTTTCCAAACTCTCAACATCTTTTTTGTGATATGGTGACCAAAATTGGCTGCAGTATTCCAGATGTGGTCTTACTAGGGTTTTATAAAGCGGTAATAATACTTCGCGTGATCTTGATTCTATGCCTCTGTTTATACAACACAGGAGTGTATTAGCTTTTTTGGTTGCTGCTGCACACTGCTGGCTCATAGTCAAGTGATCATCCACTAGAACTCCAAGGTCTCTCTCACATATGCTGTTTTTAAGCCAGGTCTCGCCCAATCTGTAATTGTACCTTTGGTTTTTCCTGCCTAAATGTAAGACTTTGCTTTTCTCCACATTGAAACTTATTTTGTTGGATAGGGCCTATTGTACAAGTTTGTCAAGATCTTTTTGGATCCTGAGTTTGTCTTCTGAGATGTTGGCTATTCCTGTCAGTTTGATGTCATCTGCAAATTTAATGAGTTTCCCTTCAATTCCCTCATCTAAGTCATTTATGAAGATATTGAAGATTATGGTACCCCACTACTTACTTCTCTCCATATGGATGTAGTGCCATTGAGGACTACTCGTTAAGTACGGTTTGTCAGTCAGCTACAGATCCATCAGGTAGTGATGTTGTCTATTCCACCTTTTCCTAGCTTACCAAGGAGTAGGTTGTGGTCTACTTTGTCAAATGCCTTATTGAAATCTAAGTATATTACGTCCACTGCGTTTCACTGGTCTACTAGTTTAGCCAGTTTATCAAAGAATGAGATAAGATTGGTTTGGCATAATCTGTTTGTAACTAGTTATGATTTTGTTTGCTTCTAGTTGTTCGCAGATCTGTTTTTTGATTATCTTTTCTAGGATCTTCCCAGATCCTATGTACTGTTTGTATACAAGTTTCATAATATATATATATTTTATGCATAACACCTTTATTCCTCAACACATCCAAATATATGCAGTTTATGTGCAGTTTGGGGGCAAAATTGATTTGTAAGGGAAGCAATTTGTCTTTACACAAAAGGAAAAAAAACAGTCCAACCTATTAAAAAAATAAGCAAGAAAATAATAAGAGAACACCTATCCACTCTAGATGAGGTCAAACTGCCAGGATCAGATGGATTACATCCTAAGGTTCTGAAGGAACTGGCAGAGATAATCTCAGAACCATTGAACCATATCTTTCAAAGATCCTGGGGCACCTGGGAACTACCAGATGACTGGAAAAGAGCTGATGTTCCTGTCTTCAAAAAAGGGAAAAAATGGATCCAGGAAACTATAGACTTATCAGCCTGACGTCAGTACCTGGAAGATCCTGGAAAAGTTAATCAAGCAACAAATGTGTGAACACCTAGAGCAAATATGTCAAACTTACGATGTCACGTGACGTCGTGAGACGTATTGGGACAGTTTTGCCATTGCCGGCAATGGGGTGAGCACGGCTTCCAAATGACATGTCTGGCCCGTGGGCCAGCAGTTTGACACCCTTGACCTAGAGGAAAGCAAAGTCATAACCAGAAGCCAACATGGCTTTGTCAAAAACAAATCATGTTGTATAAATCTTATTGCATTATTTGACAATGTGACTAAGTTAGTGGACCACTGAAATGCTGTGGACATAATTTACTTGGAATTCAGTAAGGCATATGATAAAGTAGATCACAACCTACTACTTGATAAGATAGATAAAATAAGGCAATTGAAATATAACATCTCAGCCTCCTTATCTGTATTTAGCTGTTTTCTTGTTACGAGTTTTCAGATCTTCATAGCAGTACTGTTTCTTTAAAATAAAACTGAGTTGTTTTGTATTTTCTTGTACAGCTTTTCTTTCTTTTGGTTCCATCTTATTACTTTTCTCTAATATTTATGGAAGGAAAGGCTATCATTTTGGCATCATTTCTCTTATGGGGACTGTCAGACCTTATTTTATGTCAGTGCATTGGTCCATTTACCTACATATGTGGTTTCTCTTTTATAATAAATTACTTTTCTATCATTGCCTGGTATAACATTTGTGACATCAGAGCAAAATGTACTACAAGAAAATGAAGTACCCCTTACTAATACAATGTACAGTAATCATATGTGTGGAAGAAGACTTGGTATTGTCTTGAGAGGTTTAAAGCAAACAGTGATGTGAACTTTAAATTTCAATTTAAACTAACAATATACATTATAGCACTAATTCTCATCCAAGGAGCTTCCTTTATAAACCTTTGGTTGATCCCATCCATCTGAAATGGTATAGGGTTTCCTGCCTGAGCAGGGGGTTGGACTAGATGACCTCCAAAGTCCCTTTCAACTTTTTATTATTATTATTATTATTATTATTATTATTATTATTATTATTATTATTATTATTATTATTATTATTATTATTATCATCATCATCATCATCATCATCATCATTATTATCATTATTATTATCATCATCATCATCATCATCATTTTACAGGAATTTATTAGTGCAAAATCAACACTTTTATTGTTTATCCTTTCTTTTTTCTTTTTGTAACTTAGTATGGAATCCCATACTTCTGGGACTTATGGGAATTGTATTCCAACATGTGGCGGAACTGGAGAAAGCTGTGCAACAATGTAGATTAATAATTCATTAAGGCAGACTCCTCAGTAATAGCTCCAGCTATTAACCACTTTGGTAACCAAAAATGATAAGGCATTAAGGGATAATGAAGGATAAAAGGGTACGTTGCTTAAAAATTACTCAGCCTAGGTGTGATTGTACAGATCATCATTACTGGAAGCAAGTTTTCTTTTCTTTTTTCTTTTTTTTTTCTTTTCATGGCAAGAGGGGAGATCATTTGCAACGTTCCAGAAGCCTGGTATATGCATATGTGTTTTTTCCCCACAAGATTTGTTTTGGATCCCCAAAGGAATTTATTCCATGCAAAAGATTTAATCTGAGTTTATCATCCTCCCCCTCCCCCCCAAATTTTCACAAAATTTCTCATCATTAACAAAAAGCATTTTGTCTTTCTCTTGTTTTTCTGAATATATTACTTTTTGTTCATTTATTAAATTTCTTTCCCTTTATCAAGGCTCTGTATTTCTAAGTGCACGTTCATGTTCACAACTTGGATTTTCAGAGCGATTCAGATCCGTCTCTTCCCACCTACATTTAATTAAGAAAATCCTGGAAGCCAGATCTTTATTTTCTTAATGATGAGAGCCATTGGATCATTTCTTCCTGTTCCTGTACATGGAGAGGATCCCATCCAAGTTAGCATTTGAACTAAAATGATTGATCAATATCTGTCATCAAAGGTAACATCACCAACCAGATTGGCAAGATTTATTTCAATACTTCAGGTTTTCATGCATTCTCTGGATTGTTGGCAGATTACATCCCTCTGCTTCTTTCTTGTCTAGGGCCGAGGCAATTGGGGCTTCTTCCTTTTCCCAGGAACATCTAGGTTGATCATCTTGATCATCTAAGGCTGGCAGAGGCAGTTGTCTCTAGCTAATTTTAATATGCCACTACAGACAAGGGAATGTTCTTGGTAATCAGCTGTATATTTTGAATCCCTTTGTCTTGCCCAGTGGTGGGATTCAGCCAGTTCGCACCACTTTGGCAGAACCGGTAGCTAATTTTTTGTTGCCCAGGCCCAGAATTATTATTTATTATTATTATTATTTATTACATTTATATCCCGCCCTTCTCCTTACGGACTCAGGGCGGCTAACAATCAGATAAAATACAAAAATACAGTACACATTTAAAATTAATTAAAAAGAAATATTTAAATCTGATCCGATTAAAAGTGATTAAAACCCCTTTAAAATCCCTTAGGCCAGTCCCGCAAGCTGGAACAACC
>NW_015386638.1:135374-139161 GCF_001527695.2 Protobothrops mucrosquamatus | reverse complement strand
GTCAGCTAGCTCAGGCAGGGCCGTTGACACATAGCAGGGGGCCAGGTATATTATCAACAGGCCCACTTGCACCCCTTGCCCCCATTTCACAAGGAGGGACTCAACACCGTCTATCTGAGGCACAGTGGTCTCCCTTGGACACATACTCTCCCTTATAATGACCGCCACCCCCCGCCCCTACCCCGGGCCCTCGGCTGATGGAATGCCTGGAAACCTGGTGGGCACAGATCAACAAGGGGAACTCCCCCTTCTATGCCCAACCAGGTCTCGGTGATACCCGCCAGGTCCGCTCCCCCCTCGTGAATAAGTTCTTGAATAGGGGGGCCTTATTTACCACAGACCTGGCATTGCACAACATCAGCCGATGGACCCGGGCCGGAGGATCTAATGTCCCTGGAGGTCGAGCAGAGCTCTGAGGATCGGAGCACCCACAAGCTTGTAAGTAGCGTGTGCGTGCTCCCAAAACCCGATATGGTCCTCTGCTCCCGCCATACCTGCCCCTCCCACTGACCGTACCTATCACACCACCCTCCGCTAGCCCCCCAGTCTCCTCCCTTACCACTCTGCGCCCCCCAGACAGGACCGGCCTTGGCCTCCGAGAGGACTCCCCTGGTTCCCCTCGGGCCAACCCCGAACCCCCTAAAAATTTAGAAAAACACCCCTCTAAGAAGGCATATAGTTTCCTCCTTCTTAGATCCCTCCATGCTGTCTCTGAGTGCCACCTCTCGGGGTTCCAAACCCCTTCATTAAGGCCGGCCCTTGGAATCGTGTTGGGCCATGCCTGCGCGATGGGGGAGTCGCGCAGGGCCAGCAGTTCCCTCCTGGAGTACAGTCCCGAATCGTAACAGGAGGTCCAACAGCAGAGTCGGGAAGGGGGAAAGTCCTCGTGGTGGTGGTCGAGGGGTTAGATGAATTGGAAGAAGGCAGCGTAGTTCATAGATCTTTATACCCCCCATAAAAAGGGGGGGGGAGGGAGTTGCAGTCAAAGTCGGCCAGCCCCAGCAGCGTAGGCCTCCAGGCACGCCAGGCCCAGTCACACAGGTCCCCAGGGCCCCCAGGCACTCACCAACAGGCGTATCCCTCTGGCAAATGCCTCCCTTGGGCCCTGTCCTCCGCCCGGGCCGTTCTTCCGCCCGGGCCGCTGTGCCACTGTGCTGGCGCACCCTCCGAGCCGCTGTATACCGCGCTGCTGGGCCGGCACAACCTCCGGGCCGCTGTATGCCACGTTTCTGGTCACTTCTCCCTACAGGCCGTCGGGCCATCCCGGTCACCAGGCCGCTAGGCCGCCAGGCTGCCACGCCGCTAGGCCCCAGACTCTCATCGGGCCACCAGATCTTCAAAAGCCGCAAGGCTGCTGCTGCATCGGGCCGCCAGGCAGCCGCGTCAGGCCGCTAGGCCGCCACAGCTTCGGGTCGTAGATTTTCCTAAGGCCGCCGAGCTGCCGTTGCGTCAAGCCGCTGGCCATCGCCGCGTCCGGCCGCCGATTTTCCTGGCCGCTAGGCCCCAAGTCGTCCGGCCGCCGATTTTCCTGGCCGCTAGGCCCCAAGTCGTCACCACGCTGGGCTTCGCTGGTCCTCGCTAGGCCTCCCTACTCGCCAGGCTTCTCCGCTAGGCTTCTCCGCTCGCGGCCCCGCCCAGGTGGTCCCGTAGTCCAACGCGCCTTCTTCGCTCGCCGACCCTCTCCTCTTACCAGACTCCGGCCGGCGAGCACCCCCGGACCTTTAGAGGCTCCCCATCTCCGCTGAGGACCCCGAGGAGACTACGGAGCCGAAAGCAGTAGGTCCGCCATCACACGCATGCGCATCCACACAGAGAACATATTTGAATCCCACCACTGGTCTTGCTTCAAGAGCCTTAAAACTGACATGCATTTACTTGTTTTGAGATTTACAAAAATATTGAAAAGGAACTGTCCTTAGTAATATACACTCCAGCAATATTATGCCCAATGAAGTTATAGAATGAAATAAATTTAATAAATAAACATGTTATACTACTGCCTTTGAAGAATATTATCACTGGATAATAAAGAATTAAAAGATCATTATCATCAGTGCTTTTTTTGTTAAAAAAAAAAAAAAAAAAGTGCCGGAACTCACACACATCATACAACCTGCCTTGCCTACCCTACAAGGTTCTATCCCAAAAAGATGCCGGAACTCTGTTCTGGGCGTTCTATGACAAAAAAAGCCCTGATTATCATTATCATTATTAGTCACAGCTTGAAAAAAGTTATTTACATAAGAGAGGATTTATTCTGGGTAGATTCATTTTTTATACTGAGAAAAAGATTCCCCCCAAAAGGATGGCACTTTTTATGAAGTTACTATGATAAAACTAGTAAATTCAAGCAGTAGCAGGGATGTGTGTGTACAAGATAGCATGATGCACGAAAATGAATAAAATAATTACAGTTGTTATATATAGTTTTTTTAGAGCAAAACTATATAGCTCACTCAAAATTAAGTTGCATGGAATTCAGTAGGTCCTCCAGTGCTACCATGAAAAATTGTGGCATGAAATTTAGTACAGCTTTTCCTATTGTGCAATCATATCAAAATGCATTTCTAACTGGAATAGAACCAATTTCACATAAAATGGAAATATAAATTACTAGCATTCAGATAGATATAAGCAGACAGACAAACATGTAATTTATATGTCACACAGGTAATAGATATTGTACAGCTCTCAACAATTAAAACAAAACAAGCATAAAAACTATAATATCAAGGTATCAGTAAACATAAATACAAGATAAATTAATATCCTAGCTAGTCACCTCTGCTCCAAAGCCATTGGAAAAGGGTAGCTTTCAGGTCTTTTTGAACTGAGGTCAGGAAGGCAATCACACACTTTGAGCCTTTGGGTTGATGGCCAAAAATGGTTTCTTAATACTCATGAGCTCACATTCTTTGTTGCCCAGCTGCTTCTTAGCTTGTGGCAGCAAGCATTGGTTTCCCCACTAAGTATCTTTCCTTAATCAACAGACCATTCTATGAAAACATTTCATACATAATCCTATATGATTATTTTCAGTGGCACTTAGAACATTTAGTTTTTCACAAACTGCAGGTCTTTTTTTCTTTAGTAATTTTATTAAAAGTTAAAAATAAAAAATAAAAATTAACACAAAAAAAAGAATAAGAAGAAAAAATAGAAAATTCATAAATGAAAAAATACAAAGATAAATAGAACAGAAAAAAATAAGAATACATTAAACAAAATGAAATGAGGTGTATAGAGAAATGACTTCTCTTTTCATCACAAGCACAATTTGTTTTAGTGATTTTGATCTCTTAAAATACAACAAATGATTTCTTCTTCCTATATTCCAAGTTTTATCTATAAACTAGTCCTCAAAACCTCATTGTTCAGTCCTAATCAGCAAAATTCCATTAAGGGTTACTAGAGATAACATCTTTTCTTTTTTAGTCTTGCTCAAATAAACCATCTTTATATTCCTGCCTTTTAAATATTCTTGATCTTTAGTCCCTTCAGATAATGTCCTAGAACTTTATTTCTTTTCATTTTTTCTTTGTCTCTTCTCCCAAAATTTGTATATCCTTTTTTATTATTAAGACATCAGATGATTTCTTTTATATGTCCAGTGTAGCATTATTCTCAGTCTCACAAGGTAAAGCTTGTTCTTCTTTCATAATATCCTTGAAACATACTCTAGCTATAGAGGCAGACACTCCTAAAATTAACTTCTAGGTCCATTGTTAAAAGATATCCTTCAGTGTGTCCAAAGTCAAAATATTCTGTATTAATAAGTAAAATTTAT
>NW_015386638.1:133560-134649 GCF_001527695.2 Protobothrops mucrosquamatus | reverse complement strand
GAATAAACCTGCTGAGTAGATTATCACTTTCTTTTGCTAAATTAACATTATTGCACCTCTGTACCTATTTTTTTGCAAGTATTGCTACATACTGCTTTGCTGAATGTACATTATTCATATTTTGTTTGTGTTCTCTTGCAGTTGAGGAATAATATAAAGAAGAGTTTGAATTATTGAAAACGAAATTCAATCGAACTGAATTTTCCTAAGCAATGTTATATAAAGGTACAGCTACTGTATCAGAAGATCATTTTTGAACTGAAGCACCAAAAAGATTAGTGCTACATGTAAGATCAGGGACCATCAAACCAATAAGAAAAATAAATTATGACTAAGGTCAATTGATTACACTGCTTGATCTATTTGTGGAGCTTTGTTCTATGTGTAGCGGGGACTGCCTGAGAGTGCTTGCAGGAGCTTGACTGGGAAGGAAAAGATTGGGACAGCTGCAGTTGGCTTTGGGGGTGGTTGGAGTTGAGAAGAGAAGGTCTGGAAGCTTATTTTATTTTTCTATCAAGGGTATTTTAAATAGAGGCTAGGTAGAGTGAAGTTTTATTGCTTCCTCCGTGGGAGGATATCTGAAACGGAGGCAAGCGAGAGTGGGGGGAGTTGCCCTGGGGGATGAGCCATTGCCATAACATACTGGCCGTCATTGTTATTATTACCATCTGGAGCCGGGGTTTACCCCCCCCCATTTCGTCGGACTCTGAACGATTGCTCAGGGGCTTGTTACTCCTGCTGCTAAAGCAGCCCTGAGCTGCTATATACATCTTCGGGGCATCAACCATTGTGACCGGTTAAGTTCGTGCCTGAAAGTCCTGCTTCAACAAGAAGAGCCTGCCACCCATCAATGCTGCATGAGTTCTGGTTGTAAGACATCTCACCGATCCCTAAAGAACATTACCGCAAGGCTGGACAAGGGGGGTTGTGGCTGGGAGGGCCTGGGCATTGGCGGCCTCTGAAGAGGTAGCGCTACACGTGGGGGCTCGTCCGGGATCTCCTGCCTGGCCCCTCCCCTTAGTAAGGAAGTGTTAGTCTTGTTTAGGGATATGAGTCAGGAGAGCAATATGGACTCTACTGCGGCCACCA
>NW_015386638.1:99581-131717 GCF_001527695.2 Protobothrops mucrosquamatus | reverse complement strand
CATCAACCATTGTGACCGGTTAAGTTCGTGCCTGAAAGTCCTGCTTCAGCAAGAAGAGCCTGCCACCCATCAATGCTGCCTGAGTTCCGGTTGTAAGACATCTCACCGATCTCTAAAGAACATTACCGCAAGGCTGGACAAGGGGGGTTGTGGCCGGGAGGGCCTGGGCATTGGCGGCCTCTGAAGAGGTAGCGCTACAAATGTTTAAATCCTTAAACCTCTACTTCAAACTTCTTTCACTAAGGATTGAAGGAAACTTACCCATGCTGTAAAACTTGTTGATCTGAAGGTTCCTAATTAACAAGCAAATTTCCAAAGGTAATTAGAAAAGTATGCGAACTCAGTGTCCTTCTGAAGACACCAACTGTGGTTTGAGCTAAAAGATGGCTATTCTCTTCCCTCCCAGAGCTCTAAACTCACCAGAGACATCTGTCTTGTGGTCTCTTCATGACGAGCAACTACATGAAGCATTTGTGGGTGATTTAAGTCCTCTCTTTGCCTGAAGAGGGAATATGAAAAGCTGGTCCACTCACTAGTTCTTAGTTTTGCTGCAGTCATCAGTTTGCCATTTCTTCCCCGGAAGTCCCATCTGTGCCTTATTAATACCTAGAGATAAAGGTCACTTAAGAACAAATACTGCATTATCTATGTTGCTTCAGAGAGACTGGCTGATGATGGCAGGCTGCCAAATGGTGCAGCAATGCAGAATGAATGAAAAAAAATATATAGTGTATGTATGAGGCTTGACCTTAGATACATCTTAATTTGAAATGCACGACCTCATGCAGGCATGTAGTGCATTAAACCCCCTAAGAAAATTGATTACCTTCCAAATACATTATGAGGAAGGTTCTAAGAGTTTTTCTGTTCATTATTTATTTAGTATCTATTACCTAACTCTTTAAAAATTTAATATTGCATTGCATATCTTTGCCAAGCTCCAACCATCTACGTTTGATTTTAGGAATGATTTCTAGGATACTTTGCAGGATATGTTTCTATTATTGGAGACCGGGATAATGATAATAATCTTTTGCACATTTTCCCAACAAATATGTTTCCTTTGCCTAATCAAACGGATTTGGAATAGCGGATTGAAAAGACAACATTGTGCTTATAGTATTAGGTATAGTGGGATGAATGCAGCTGGGAATTAACTACAGCACAATCTACCGGTTTTAAAAAAAAACTTGTTATTTGTAGTCTGCATTTAAAACTTCAGCAAACTTTATTTTAGGAAAGCGCAGTTAAAACTTGAATGCCTAATTAAATTACACAAAATGATGGAATACCAAGTCCTTTTTCTAGTTTTCTATTATATAGAGAGAATCACAGCTTACTTGTTCTTTAGTGAATTATTTGTCAATTACACATTGATCTACTTTTCAGCATAACAATTGTACAAAATGCCACATCCCTTTTGTAAGATTAAATATGTTTTAGCCATTACTTTGGTTTATGAATGTTAGAGTTGTAACCCCAATAAAAGACATTTATTTGATGAATTATATAGGTAGTATGTTGTAATTCTATTCACTTATGCCAGCTGGCTGAGGATAGTATCATTATTAATTACTTTTATGCTGCTGTAACTAAAATAGAATGAAGACACTGTAATAAAGTTACAATGAAGTCTGAGACACTCAGGATCATAGTTGGCATAAAGGGAAACGATTGATTCTAAAGTATAGGCAGGCAGGAATCTGAAGGTTGGAGATGTGAATCCATGTCTATGTTACTCCTGAGCAAGGTGTTGCTGCCTCTACCAATATGAATTGAAAGAGCAAAAGAGGCTGCAAGAATAGGCATATCAGCCATGCAATGCATGCTAGGACAGAATGGCTCTTTAAATTAGCCTCCACCATTTGAGAACTCCTAATCATCCAATGATGTAAGTTCAGTTTGTTTTTCGTTCGCCAACCGGGTAACAAGAAAAGATTAACTTTACAATGGAAAGGGAAAAATTTGCAGGACAACAGGAACATCTGAGATTTAAATATAATTAGCTTTTTAACTCTGGAGTAGAAAGAAGCAGAAAAATATTATAATGTAAAGAAGAAACAAACATGTTTTGCAGACATAGCCAACCCAGTGTCCATGGGACCCACATGCCCATAGATCCTTCCCTTTGTGCCTGTCAAACTCCTCAGTGAACCCATGTCTTAAATCTTTTTCTAATTTAAAATGAAATAAGATACTAGCAGGCTTCACAGCACATTGCCAACACACAGCAGCATCTATCTCCAAGCTCCACATAATTGATAGAGAGAATTTCCCTCTCCTGGACCAACTAAATAAAAAATTGAGTTCTGCTAACTTTGCCCTGCTTACTGCCTGCAATGAAAGGTCTCTTATCATCTAAGTCAGGGGTGTCAAACTGCCGGCCCACGGGCCGGATGCGTCATGCCAAAACCGCACCCACCCCATTGCCGGCAATGGAAAAAAAGTCACGATACATCGCGACACGTCACATGATCTTGCGAGTTTGACACCCCCAATTTAAGTATGTTTTTTTTATTCCTGATTCAGAGGAAGAGAAAATAGCCCAGATGTATGGAAAGTTTTATTTCTTTATTACTAGTACTAGGCTGGGAGATCCTTAGGAAATCCCAAAGCTATAAGGGAAGTTCAACAAACACCTAGAAGAAAAGGCAAACCATGGAGTAGTTATCAGAAACTGAGCTGATCTTTTTTAAAGACATTTTTGTTTTGCATGAACACTTCTGAGTTTCTAATATCTGAGAAATTGTTATGAACATAAAATCTCTAGCATGTATGGTATTGATAGATTTATGATCCAGGACCAAACCAATAAATGTTAAAGTGAATACACAATTAAAAATGCAAAAATAAAAATTACATCACAATCAAAACTGTGAAGAGGACATCAGTCGATCCCTATAAGTGAATACTCGAATTTTAACTGTCAACTGAGGTTATGGCTCACATAGAGGAGACATAGAGAGACAGAAATCTTAATTGATAGACATTCATTAATTCTACAGATGCTGTCTGGAATTTTCTTCTATGATCTCCTTTCTGGAAAATATTTCTTAAATTCTAGATCAGCATTGAAGGGCAAAAAGTTGCCAAAAAACTTTAAAGTTGAAGAATGTATTAAGTTTTTTTTAATTAAAAACTTTAAAATCTTACTTGAGTTTTGGTACTGCCATAAAGCTAGTCAATTAAAGTTTGAATACTAGTTTAAAGCTAACTATCACACTGAAATAAACCAAGGCCCTTGAGAAAGGCTAACCTTATGTGACTTTCATTCTAATACAAATAAAAATATTTTACCATAAACGTTAGATTAAACAATATCCATATAACATAAAGGCAAGACTAATACTACCCACAGAAACTGTCTATAAAGTTAATCCTCATACCAAATTGAATGATAGGCACCTATAGATGGATTTGTAACTGGCTGACCAACTGCACTCAACATGTAGTCCTCAAAGCAACTTCATCCACATGGAGGGAAGTATACAGTGGGGTACTCCAAGGATCTGTTTTAGGCCCAGTACTTTTCAATATTTTCCTCAAAGATTTGAATGAGAGGATAGATGGGGAACTCATCAAATTTGCAGATGACACCAAGCTGGCAGGAATAGCTAACACTCCAGAAGATAGGCTTAAGATACAGAAGGATCTTGACAGACTTGAACACTGGGCGATATCTAACAAAATGAAATTTAATGGTGAAAAAAGTACATTTAGGCAACAAAAACCAAATGCACAGGTACAATATTGGTGGTACCTGGCTCAATGGTAGTAATTGTGAGAGGGATCTTGGAGTCCTGGTGGACAATCACTTAAATATGAGCCAGCAGTGTGCTGCAGCTGCTAAAAAAGCCAACACAGTTCTAGGTTGCATTAAAAGAGGGATAGAATCAAGATCACGTGAAGTGTTAATATCACTTTATAATGCCTTGGTAAGGCCACAGTTGGAATATTGCATCCAGTTTTGGTCACCACGATGTAAAAAAGATGTTGAGACTCTAGAAAGATTGCAGAGAAGAACAACAAAGATGATTATGGGACTGGAGGCAAAACATATAAAGAATGGTTGCTGGAATTGGGTATGTCTAGTTTAATGAAAAGAAGGACTAGGGATAACATGATAACTGTGTTCCAATATCTCAGGGGTTGCCACAAAGAAGAGAGAGGCCAGTTATTCTCCAAAGCACCTGAAGGCAGGACAATAAGCAATGGATGGAAACTAATCAAGGAGAGAAGCAACCTGGAACTAAGAAGAAATTTCCTGACAGTTAATTAACCAGTGGAACAACTTGCCTCCAAAAGTTGTGAATGCTCCAACCCTGGATGTTTTTAAGAAGAGATTGGACAACCATTTTCTGAAATGGTATAGGGTTTCCTGCCTGAGCAGGGGGTTGGACTAGAAGACCTCCAAGGTCCCTTCCAAATCTGTTTCTATTCTATTCTGTTCTGTTCTGCCTGGAGAATTTTTTAATACTAAAAATGACCTTGGCAAGAAATATCTATCCTGATATATTCCTGGGACAACTACTGTATTTAAAAAAATATGCAAAAGCTAAGCCTTACCTTGAATATAAACTCAGACGTAAAGGCAGCTTAACTCTAACCCTATCTTCATCCTGCTAGAAATAGAAATTTTCTACACTAGAAGTACTCTGACAAGCAATTTGTATCATTATACAAATATAAGCCTAGCATTATCAAAATTCACCCATAAGCTAACTCTGCCCCTTAAGTTTAACCATACTTCTAATTTTAAACCTGCAGGAATCTGACTGGTAATAAAAAGAACTGTTCTAGAGTTACCTTGGCAAGCAACAGTTCTATCTTAATCCCAGTGAAAATGGAAAATAAAAATCCCAATCTTAACCCTAACTCAGAAGAGATCCTACAAGGCAATCCCTATCATAATATAAAACTATCATTGATCATAGAAGTTCAACCAAAAGCTTATTTTACTGTTCACTTTAGCCATATATATTAATAAAGCCTAATCCAACCCTATCTTGAGTATACTATCTCAAAGGTTTTTTTAATACTAAAATATCACCCTGAGAACTTTCTTTCATGTTATCATAACATGAAAGTAAGAATACCACTATTTATAAAAACTCTCCCCAAATCTAATACCATCCTTAAATGTAAATGAGTTATTTAAAAGTGAAATCAACATGTGTTAGAAGTTACCTTGATTCCTACCACAATACAAATGGTAACCATGACTTATCAGAAAAACTTTCCTAAAATCTATTTCTATTGATATTTTTTTTAAAAGACATTAAGGAAACAGACCCTCATCTTAATTTGACTGTAAGAAGTTACCTAGATAGGCAATCCCACCATAAATCCAATGTGAGGTTATATTTTAGCACAAAAACTTGCCTCAAAGCTAACCAATTAGAAATGTAACCATAGTCTCAAGATTTAAGCCTAATTACTCTACTGATATTAGACATTTCCTACCATAGAAGTTACCATGGCAGGCAATTCTTATTCTAATACCAATGTAAGATTATCACTAAGCATAAAAACTGTCCCAAAGTCTAACTCTACTCCAAAATGTAACCTTAGAAATCAAGGGAGATAACCTTAATCCTACTATCAGTCTATGACTTTTCTATCCCAGGCAATCACTACCTCACTATTATATATAAATATTACTGTACATAAAAGCTCACACAAAGTTAACCCTGCCTTTAAATTTAAAATTAGAACTTAAGAGAGCCTAGCACTAACCCAACATTCATGCTATTATACCTGCTAGAATTTTTCTACCACAAACCTTTACCGTACTGCCAAAGCAACTACTTTTGCACATTTTCTCTGTATTTAAAATTCAGCAAACTTTATTTTAGTAAAGCGCAACTGATATTACCACAATCGATAAAAAACTCACCTTACCCTTAAATAGATTACCAGAAAACCTAATCTTGACCTTACCTTCACCCTATTGACAACATAAGATTTTATTCTAAAAATTACTCTTGTATGGAATATAAGACCACTGGCTCAAAGTGAACTCTACTATTAATTTTAACATTACTCTTTTGTTTATCACAAAATTTGAAAAGTACACCAATGAATTTCAGTGATATAAGAGAAATGGATTCTCCAGCTAACACAAAGCCTTAAAAACTGTATGTAGCACATTCCTGCTCATTAATTGAGAGTATATTAAAATAATAAAACTTGAAGGTCATCGCATGCTCCACATATACTGTACTTAATGTGTCATTTAACTGGATTTTATGTCTTTCCAATTTCATATTTACATCTGTTTTTCTTTGGAGACTTCAACTTCACCATGTATTTATCCAAGATCAAGCCTCATAATTTCTTCCAAACTCTACTTGTTTTCATTTAATATTGCACATTATTTGCCAAGCCATATAGTCTCATTAATGTTACATAAATATAATCCTTAGTTTGTTTTTTTTAGTTTAAATTGTAAGTATAGGACCTATCTTCTCATACCTGAGCAGAATCAGTATTTGAGATCTTGGAGAACTGCTGTCAATGAGAGAGATTAAAGATTTTATTTGATACGTTCACACTTTTTGCAAAAAAGAGGAAGCATTTTAAAAAATAAGATGCCAATTTGCATATAATTTTCATGTGTTGATTTATAGAAAGATGTACATTTTAGAAAGTATTAATTTAAACTCAACTAAATGGAAAGACTGTAACTAAGTGATTTGTGCAGTTAATCCCTATCAATTATATGTAATCTTGATTGGAATACATTGCTATTGCCCCCAGGATGGGTCTCGCAAAATTAGTGGCTGGGATCACAAACAGGAAGGGACTAATATGCTAATTTCCTTCCCACTGTATTCCTGTAGGAATCTGATTGGTGATTTTAGAAACAGCAATCTGGATGAGATTGATCTGATATAGCAATCTTGTGCATTCTTTTGTTTTATTGCAAACACCCAAGTTGCCAGCAAACCTAAGTTGAGTGAAGTGCTTGCAATATTTTGCGACAAAATGGGTTCTCTAAATTATCCTTCATTGTCAATGGTGATTGATTTTTAGATGCAAACTGCCACACTAAGAAATATTAGTTTTCTAGCACAGGCTTTGTCTGTAAGCCTGCTGTGTAACTTTTTAGGTAGTCAGAGGATTTTTTTTCTGGTTTTTTCCCCCCTCTGTTTTCTTAGAAATAAATAGTATCTTTTCCGCAGGGTGGCTGTGGAGCTCAGTTAATTAAAATATATAACACCCATTGATATTTTTTTTTTGACTGAAAGCTGTGGTTCAGAAGCAGGAAGTCAGAGTAATATGATTATAATACATATTACAAACCTCTAATGTGTTCTAAGTGGTTTTAAAGTCCTTTAGATTTTATTCAGAAGTTTCCATGTGACCTTATACATACAGGATTCATTAATAAGTTTGCATGCATCTCTTTGCCGCATCCCTCCCTGCCCCATGGGGGGTTAATATAGGTGCTTGAGAGTTCCCATGGCAATGGATTTCTTCTACCTCTACCAAGCAATAGCAATAGCATTTACTTATATACTGCTTCACAGTGCTTTATAGCCCTCTATAAGTGGTGTACAGAGTTGCCCCCAACAATCTGGGTCCTTATTTTACTGATCTCAGAAGGATGGAAGGCTGAATCAACCTTGAGCCGGTCAGAATAGAACTGCTGGCAGTCGGCAGAATTAGCCTGCAATACTGCATACTAATTACTGCGCACCAAGGCTTTTAGCAAATGTGTGTGTTTTCAAAAGATTCTTGAAGGAGACATTTAAAACCAGCAAGTCTAAGCAGGTGTAGGAATGATGATGTTCTTACAATAAATTCTACGCAACATTTTTCTTCACTTTTACCAGCAGCCAATAACCTGTTAATCTGGATTTTTATTGGTATATTTAACAATTTGTCAAAACTTCCATTTACCCCTTTTTATGCTGGCCTTTGACTGTAATAAAGGTTGATTTGATTTGAAACTTCCATTATGTGACTGCATATTTCTTCAAGTGTTTCTAATGATTCTGAGCTTATCTGTATTTTTTTTGTTTGTGTTTGTTTTGATTTGTTTCTTTTGTGTGAAAATCTCTTATGACTTTTATTGTTTTATCCATGTATAAAATATAAATAAAAAATAAAAATAGGAAATTAAAGAAATGAAAAAGAGAGGGGGAAAGAAAATATGTGGTACAAGGGAAGAAAGAAAATAGCGCTGACTTCTGACTCTTTTTAAGCACAGTACAAGATAACAACATTACAGCCTCAACTTTTTACTGTTACTCATTAGTATATGACTAGCTATTTCTATAACAACAAATCTATCTAATCAGCAAAACCAAAGTCAACGTTCCATTTTTTTTAATCACAAGCACAAAATCCAGAAGTGATATCCAAATAAAAAACATAATTATATATATTCTCCTCTTTGACTAAAACAATCAATTTAACCATTTCTGCTTTATCTTCTTTGCTGTGGAAATAATATGTATTTCTATTTGCACTTAATAATCTTTATAAACTATCATCATTTATATTAATAAAATTCACTGTATTCTTTCATTATTTAACCTTAAAGGGAAAAATACTTTTTATCCATTTTAGAAAGCAACTTTTTTTTTACAAAAATCTAAAATCAAAACATTCTAATATGTCTGTTTGTAACTTCTTCTTAACATACATACTTTAAAGTTCACTTTCAGACAAATAAAATAATAAAGTTGGAAGGGATCTTGGAGGTCATCTAGCTCAGGAATTCTGGGAG
Organism: Protobothrops mucrosquamatus; assembly: GCF_001527695.2. Lineage (NCBI taxonomy): Eukaryota > Metazoa > Chordata > Lepidosauria > Squamata > Viperidae > Protobothrops > Protobothrops mucrosquamatus. The sequence goes on along the minus strand of NW_015386638.1, from coordinate 122,980 downwards.
TTGAAGTCCACAAGTCATAAAAGAGCCAAGGTTGCCTGCCCTTGCCCTATACCATTTCAGACAAATGGCTGTCCAATCTCTTCTTAAAAACCTCCAGTGTTGGAGCATTCACCGCTTCTGGAGGCAGGTTGTTCCACTGATTAATTGTTCTAACTGTCAGGAAGTTTCTCCTTAGTTCTAGGTTGCTTCTCTCTTTGATTAGTTTCCATCCATTGCTTCTTGTCCTGCCTTCAGGTGCTTTGGAGAATAGCTTGACTCCCTCTTCTTTGTGGCAGCCCCTGAGATATTGGAACACTGCTATCATGTCCCCCCTCATCCTTCTCTTTATTAAACTAGACATACCCAATTCCAGCAACCATTCATTATATGTTTTAGCCTCCAGTCTCCTAATCACTTACTTAAAAGCACTAAATATAAAGGAAACAATACATTTTCAAAATTTAGATTAGGACTTTTTTTCAATTACAAATGTCTGATTGATAAAAATCCATCCTAATTCCAATTGACTCATTAAGTTTAAGTCACTCCTTCCAGTTACAGTAGTCTTCATGGAATAAAATCTTTTTCTTCTCTGGAATGTTTGTCAAGTAGTTATAAGCTTCTCTTTTTCTCAAGGATTTATCAACCTTGTTAATATCAATGAGGAAAAGGTCCAAACTTATCCTTTTAAAAGTTGCATATTTTCTTGGAGCTCTACAACTGCCCTCATCCTTCTGCCCCCCCCCCCCCCACTTCTGGTGATCACAGAAAAAGATGTGTGAGGTCTATTTCACAGAGAAAAGCCTGGAAAAGCACCAGGACCAGATAAAGTAACTCCTTCTTGCTTGAAAGCTTGTGTTGACCAATTGACCACCATCTTCACCCACATCTTTAATAAATCATTAGAGATGTGTTATGTTCCTTCTTGCTTAAATTGCTCTACTAAGGAACTTTATGTTGATTGTTATTTAGTATCCTATGACTACTGAGTGTTATATCTTATGATTGAATATTTGAATATATGAATATTTGAATATATGAATATTTGTATTTATGATTATGATCATGATTTATCACTTGTTGCTTGTATGTACACTGAGAGCTTGTGCACTGGAGACAAATTCCTTGTGTATCCAATCACACATGGCCAATAAAGAATTCTATATTCTATATTTTATTTCAATTTGGTTGTGAGATTTATATTTAAACCATCATAATGAAAATTGGTGTCAGCATAATATTCCAAAATTGCAATTGACTCCTCTGTATTGTCAGCTACTTGTAAAGTTGCCTTGGTGGTTTGGTAACTTTCTACACATATTTGCATCTCTGAAGTAGCTTTATCTTGTAGCATACCATGTTTCCCCAAAAGTAAGACCCAGTCTTATAATTTGTTTTGCACCAAAAGACACATTAGGGCTTATTTTCGGGGAAATACAGTATCAGGATGGTCAGCCCAGCTGGGTGCCACACCCCCGGTGTGCGTACAAGAGGCAGTGAGCACACAGGGGCTGATGGTGTCTAGCAGCAGCCACAGCCCGCCGGCTCCTTGGTGCAGGGCAGGTAAGTCTGAGCATGGAGGCAGAGGTGGGAGGGAGGCAGGTGATCCAGACATGCTACGTGGCTGCCTGGCTTGCAGGAGGCTCGTGCGGTGGCACTGGCAGCAGGCAGAGGCAGAGGCACAATGGGAGGCAAGCAATCTGGATGTGTTGCACGGCTACCTAGCTCATGCGAGCCTCCTGTGAGCCAGGTGACCATGTAGCGCATCCAAATTGCCTGCCTCCCCCTGTACCTCTGCCTCCGCCTGCTCCCTATGCTGTCGCATGAGCCTCCTGCAAGCCTCCTATGAGCCAGGCGGCCACACAGCACATCTGAATAGCTTTCCTCCCCTCCCCTATGCCTCCATGCTTGGACATACCTGTGCTGCACCAAGGGACCAGTGGGCTGCAGCTACTGCCAGACATTGTCGGCCCCCACATGCTCGCCACCTCCTGTGCTGGCCATGCCCACCCTCTGAGCTTATTTTGGGGAAGGGCTTATATTAGGAGCACACTAAAAAAAATCAGGCTACAGCTTATTTTCTGGGTGGGTCTAATCTATGAACTGATGGATTTTATTTAAAAAGTTTCAAATACATCTTTAATAATTTGCTTGTCATCGTCTTAACTCCCTTTTTAGTCAAAGAGTAACTTTTTGTATCTGCAATCAGCAGATAAACTGTGCATATTTGCAACACTTGGTTTGTTTTTAGATTCCTGCTGAAACATCGTGGGATGTACCACATGCGAATTTGCTTCTCCATCTTCTTAACTCCCTCTTTAGTCAAAGAGTAGATTTTTTTGTAAGTCACTTAAGAATTGTTGGTCAATCAGAAATCATAAAAATTGGGAATTTTTAGCCACCCACAGCAAAGCAGACCAAGCTATAAATTACTAAAAAAAATAATAAACTAGAATCACAACTTTCTGCCCTTATATGTCTCCATCATTTTTTTAAAAAGATACTTCACACTTCCTTATTTTAGCTTGCCTTCAGCAGTCTTCTTCCTTATTGTTTAACAATGAAAAAATTCCTCAAATGGTACAGATCTTCAAAAAGAAATAACAGGCTGTGACTTAAGAGAGCATCTTTTAGCTTAATAACGATTAATAATCCTTAAAAATGATTAAGAAATGAATGGCTCAACTTACTATCCATTTGAAAAATAAATTCCAAAATGGCTGCTTCTTCAACAACAAACTGATTGCAGCCCCACCCCACCCAGCTTTTGGCATGCAGTCTGCTTCAAATCACAGTTCCTGAAGCTACTTGCAGACCCATTGCTGTATCAGAGGATCTTGTGGGATGACTCTAGGACTTTCTCTAACCCAGCTGAGTCATATAAACTAAAGAAATGCCAGTTCCTTCTGTTGGTAAATTGAAGAAGCTACAGCCCAGGGAAAAACTCTTCAGGGATCCTCACCTGGGAGTGTCATCAGTTGGCCATCTTTTCATTGGAAGTTGTTTTGTTTTTTGTTGACATAAATAGGAATTGTCCAGATCAATTGACCTGGAACATTTTGAATATATAAGTCACCAAGTTATTGGTCAGGTACAGTTTTTCAAATTCTCCATAAAAACAAATCACTTTAGGCATATTTTCTTAATGTAATTTTATTAAAAGAAGATTTTACATAAGCTTAAAAACTAGAGAAATAGAAGAAACATAAACAAAAGAAACAAAAGAAAAAAATGAAAGATGACAAAAGAAAAAGAAAAGAAAAAAGAAAAGAAAGAAGGAAGGAAGATATCTAAAGAAGCAACATCTTATCTTTGCAGCAGTTACAAACATAGTAATTATTGTTTCTATTCATATTGCATATCATAGTTTCCTTCTTCCCATAACACAAATCTTTATTCAATACATCCTGAAATCACCAATTCATTTTTGTCCATTTTTAGCAAATGGATTTCCAGACTTTTGTAAAAGTAATTGTTGTTTCCTCCTTAATCAAACAAGCCAATTTAGCTATTTCTGCAAGCTCTTCCATCTTCATGATCCATTCCTTCCATAAGTGTATTTCTTGTATCTTTATATATATAATAACTTCTCTGCAGGTACTATATATAAAACCATGGGCCTTTTCCAGTTGACTGTCCATAAGTTCTGATAAGAAAAACTCTGGTTTCATCTGAACATTATTTTTTCACAAGTCCACCATGCATGATAAAATGTCCCTTCATATTTTTCACATTTCCAACAATAATTAAAAGTACCTTTATACATCTAGGGCAATTGCTCTGATGTCATATACCAACAGTACATCATTTTATAAAAGTTTTCTTTTAAATGGTAAGACAATGTAAACCTTTTAACAACATTCTCCCCCATTGGTCCATCTGAATATTGTAATCAAAGTCCCTGGCCTATTTTACTACACTTTCTTTAACTTTCTCTTCCATTTCAAATCTGAACATAAGTGCACATTTTAGCATGGTTATGATTTGTACAAAATTCCCTACATTTTATCATATTCTATTCCTGTTTTTTTAAAAATCTGTATTAAACCTTTCTCTTAATGTGCCTATGAAAATCATTGAAAATAAATCCCTCCACAGTCAATTATTCTCTTGATTTCATCTTAAGTTCTCCATTTTCCTGTACTAACAAATCTTTATAAGGTAATCATTTTTCTTTGCCTGCTGTTTCTTTTCTGTAAAACATTTCTTGGGGTGAAGCCAACAAAAGTATTTGCGGGCACTGCTTGGGTTTGTATTTATTCCATTTTTGTAATGTGGTACTCCTGATACAATGATTCTTACAACCATACCATCCAAACCTCAGACCATGATGGCTTTCTCTTTCTAAGCAGTTTTTGTTTCTTGACAATAGTCATTCTTTCATCCAAATAGGCAGCAAAATACAGTGTAAAATGAAGTAATCTCCTCTTTCCTTTGTATCTTGGAGAATCTCATATTTAACTTTGGTTTCTCCCCCTACAATATAAATCTGGAGATGTTTTCTAGGACTATTTAAATAGTGCATCAATTCTCAAACAATGTAATGTTTGAAATAAGAACAAGATTCTAGGTAACATATTCACCTTTAGCACAGAAATTCTTCTCAACAATGAAAATTGTAATTTTCCCCATCTTAATAAGTCCTTCTTAATTCATCCCATACTTTAATGCAATTATTTTGAAATACTTTGGAATTCATGTTACATAGTAATACTCAAATATTTTACTTTTCTTTTCCATCTGAAACCCATTTTTTGCTATTATTTTTGGCCTTCCATCTTTATAGTCTTTGTCAACAACTTTGCTTTCTCTTTATTAATTTTAAAACCTACTAATGTACCAAATTCAGTTCTTTTCAAAACTTCTAGAGCCCAGAATGAATAATAATAGCCAAAGTGTGAATCGCTATCTTGTTCCTTTCGATATTTTACATGACTTTATTGGTTCTCAATTCACACTTATATGTACAATTTGTGAAGTTTATATTGATTTTACTGATATATTAACATTATTTCTATCTTCCAAAATTTTAAACAGAAAAGACCAATTTTAATTGTCAAAAGCTTTCTCCACATCAAGGAATATTATAAAGCACTTAAGTTGCTTCAAGTAGTTTAATATGATAAGAACATTTCTAACATTATCTCTCAGGTAAAAAACCATGTTGGTCTTCATGGATAAAATCTTGTAGAATATTTTTCAGCCTTTCAGCTAATATTGTTGTGAATATTTTATAATTATTGTTCAGTAATTATATTGCTTTATATTTTTGGTTAAAGTAGAATTCTGTCCTTCTTTGGAAATTAGTGGTGTATTCATCCCTGTTCAATTATCTGGTATCTTTCATTATCTAATATAAAATTCATCATTTTCTGCAAAATGAGGAAAAGCTCATTTTGTAGTAAAAGCTTATTTTCAATTTTTTTTAATAATAAGAGGCTGATTGTCCATCTGGGCCAGGAACATTACCTTTACTCATCTTCTTTGTAGTATCACAAACTCCCCTTATTGTTGTTAGTCTATTTATTATTCATCATGGCATATCTGTTGTCTTTGGTTAGATTTGGCAATTTCAAACAAAATAAAATGTCTTTAAATATTTATGTGGGTTGTCTGTTTTTGTTTTCCTGGTGGATGGTAGAAAAAAAATGAACCCCTACAAAATGTTCCTTAAAATACTTTAAGATTATTATGTGTCATGGAGTTTTTTACAAAGTCAAACATTTTTCATGAAACAATATTTAAGGAAAAAATATTTTGCAAATGTTTTACATACCAATAGATTGCACTAAAAATTGATGCCATTCAAATTTAATAAACTAGGAATGAAATAAATGAAGAAATTAAGGTTCAATATGCTTAATTCTTTAAGGTACAGAAATGCTGGAAAGAGCTGACACAGTGAGTTCTTGGCTAATGCAGAAATGACAGAATATGAAAACTACGTTATGGATTCATAATCAATTACTATTTTAAACGAATGCTTTATTTTTAGAAACATCTGGGGAGATGACAGCTACCTGTCATGCCACCTATCACCCCACCCTTATACTTTTCTAAACTATGAACTATGTGATTTACTCAAATGATCCAAAAAAGCAAAATGAAGTTTGAGTCTCAGAGAACCCAGTACCTTTGATATATATACAATGGCACATCAGCAATGTCTGCATTGGAAATAATAATGGGAGGAGCCAGCAGATACCCACCTGTCTTTTATTGAATCTGTTGGAAGAAGAAGGAACGTGCTCAGCAGACTGAGTAGAAGACATGAATGTGCACGCCTGTCCCTCCCACCATCCCTTCAACTTCTGCAAGATCAGCTGGAAAATGAGAAGGAGAACTGTATTTGCATCTGCTTTGAACATGTGTGTTTCGTCAGTTAAGATCACCGTTTCATTAGATCTCAGATCTATCCCATACAGTATTTAATGGAAGTTAAATTAGTAAGAATAGGAAAGAATATGTCTGGTTTGTTTGGAAAATACCAAAAGTTTGTTTGCTCTTCCTTTTTTTTTCTTCTGTTAAAAAGCTGAACATGATAGAAGTTGACCTGGATATTGTATTTTGCTACCTTAGGAGTGCTCCATGCAAATCTTACCAATCAGATTTCAAGTTGGAAATCCCTATCAAATAGCCGTAGCTTTATTAAAATGCAGAAAGAAACAAGCAAAAGCAAAAAAAGGAAAGCAAAATAAATGGACTGTTTTCCCCCATCCATATTATGGTATACCTTTATAAAATTATTAATGCTGTACCAGGATTACACCATGCTAGCATGAAGCATGTGCTACTATCTTTGCTCTGTGAAAAACAGGAACTGTGCTACTGTGGATTTTTTTTCAATAAACTTCAAAGGACTACAGAAGGGTTACACTAATAATCCTACTATGTTTATAATGAGCCTCATAATTTTGTTAAAACTTAACCTATTCAGTGCTTAATGTACTTGTAGCTGTTATTCTATCTATCATAATCTCAGTAATTAGATAGAAAAAAAGAAAGCCCTTCTTGAGTTAATTAGATTTGTGCCAAAAAGATGGGCATATGCCCTCACTCGAACTTTCTATGCCACAAAGTGACCTAAATGATTCTATTTTTGAAAGAAAATATCCATTAAAATGAACAATTTGCATGTTCGATCATGTGGAGGGGAATGGAAATCCATACTAAGAATTACAAAGAATTTAGAGCATAATAAACTGTTGGCCTGAATTTTAAAAGAGTAAAGGAACAAACAGGCACAAACTATAAGAGAGAAGATAGGAAGGATGTGACTGGAGCTAACAGTCTCTTCCACACATGGAGATAAATCTTGCCACCCATAGTCCCTTAACTTACTTATCCAGCAGTATTCTGGTCAGCTTGCATTCCTTTGTTACAGCAAGAAGATTAAAATACGAATTGAATATAACAAAATAACAAATCTATAGTAACAAAAACTGTAACAAAATTGACCAGATTAAGGCCACCAAGGAACAATAATCATGAAACATCATTCAAGGTAGGGGAGATCACAACTTACATCAGATTCTCTCCCAGTTTTTTTTTTAAAGCCAAGCTTTTACAACTCTCCAAAAACTCAACAAGATGAGGAATTGTCTGGTCTTGAAATATCCCCCTCCCCCCCCCAAAAAAAAGATACTGCAACTGAAAACTCAGCTCAGTTCATGAAACGTTTGTGCAATTTGGGAATCATTCCTGCTTTCCTGCTCTGGGGATTTTCTTTCTTCCTGCTGCCAAGATACTATGACATGTTGCTACTCTAAGCCTATCCTTCTCAGCTATTTTCAAGCCAATTTATAAAATAATTTTCCTCCTCATATGAAAAACAAATATGACAAGGAAAGAATGGGGGAATTATGGGACATAGGTTGACTGACTTATTTATATGCCTCTGGTTGGTCTAGTAGAGGGAGTGCTGACCAGTACATGGGAGGGTGGAGTAATAACAATGGGCAGCAGCATCAACAGCACAAGTCTGGGGAAGAAGAAAAGAGAGTAAGGCTAGTGGCTGTGCAGAAACATTCTCTGTAGGACAATAGGTCGGATCAGGTGGTCTATTGTCCATGAAAGATACCACTATGAGGGAGTTTGCTCCTATTTCCCCTCCTTACATGAAAAACCATTTTACTTCAGTTCCTATTGCAGAGGAATACTGAGGGGTAAACATACTCTGACGTTTTTACATCAGCCAGGCTGCTGGATTGTGGTAGCTTGGAATTTGTGTAAAGGTAGGTATAATTTTATAATATATTGTAGGGTAGGTTAAGAATCTATTCGTCAAAAAGCGGGATGTAATTTTTTTAAAGTACTGTAGGTAATAAATGTGTTATGGTAATCCTACATAGGAACCCTACAGGACCTGTATTGGTAAGGTAGATACCGGTCAGGATTTGAATCCCATCTGCTGGATCAAAGGTGGTATTCTAACCATTACACTATCCAACTGGTTATATATATAACAAAGAAGGAATCGGTTCTAAATTAGAACCCAATTTCCCTGTCACAGCTGAAATGTTTGCTGACCAGGAGAGAAATGATCACTGCTGCTTGTCCTTGTTGCTATCAAGACTTCGCTGCAGAACATCACTGCATCATGCTTCAAGCCACACTTCAATGGAAATAAGAAACTAAAATAATCAAAATATGTAAATGAAAAAGAAATTGCATCCTAAAGCTAAATTATCTTTAGCCAAAAATCTTCCTATAGTTCAGATCTTCTAAAACAGTGGTTCTCAACCTGTGGGTCGGGACCCCATTTGGGGTCGATTGACCATTTCATGGGGGTTGCCAAGCAAGGCTGTCCGCCATTTTTTTTGTCCGCCATTTTTTTCCCCCTTTTTTGGCGGGTGCCTTACCTCCCTTGGGCTGGGCCAGCTGGTGGTCGGCCTGCTCCGTCTCTGATGCTTGCCAGCTACGCCTCGGCCGGTGCAGGGGGCGGAACCACACATGCGCAGCGCTCCCGGGCAGGGAAAGTCCTCGACTTACGACCGGTTGGGTAGTCCTCAACTTACGACCGGTTTAGTCCTCGACTTACGACCGGTTTAGTCCTCAACTTACGACCGGTTTAGTCCTCGACCTACGACCGGTTGGGGGTCGCGGCATTAAAAAGGTTGAGAACCACTGTTCTAAAGAATGTCATTTGTCCCTTGGTTGTATAATACACCATACTGTTATCAAACATCTGTGCAGGGAAATGCCATTATTCTCTTAATCACCAATGATCTTTGGGGCAGCAAAATAGCCTTATTAAAGGAAGATTTTTTTTCAGGGCATGGAAACGTAGACAAATAATCAAAATGTCTTCAATAAGTCATATTGTAAAATGTTGCCTCAAAACAAAACAAAAAACCAAATTTCCACGAATGTAACTGGCCCCCAAATTTCTCTAAGCAGTTTTTAAATTGAAGCTACTTTAGTTCAAAGTGACAAATGGACGACATTGTCGGGGATGGTCTTCAAAGATCTTGAATATTATTATTCATTATCTCTTGGTGATAGGATTGGAAGATCAGAATGTAGAAATGGATCATAATATAGGATTGTAGAAATGGATATTAAATTTGATTAGATTTGCTCAGATCTAAATAGAGTATCCTGTGGGAATGAGGTTAACTTTCCTTCTGGTTTTTTTTAAAGTTTGTTGTTGCCACTTAGCTTCATTGTGCCATCTCAGACTTGAACTTCCACAGTTTGAATAATTGTTCTGTCCTTGTAACTCATGAAATTCCTAACTCTTCCTCCCCTCCCAAAACCCCCACCATGCAACTTTCATCATAAGAAAACATGAAGTTCCATTGATCAGTTATAATTCAGTGGGATTTTAGCAACTGTATTATCTTCAAAGAACAAGTTGAATGGCTCGGGGTGGGCTTAAGTCCTGCAACTTAGGTACAATTGTTTACAAGAGGAAATATTTAAGTACGTATTAAATTCTTCCACTACAATCAGTGGGAATTACATCTGCATTGTTTGTGGGGGAAAACTTGTATTTTGAGAATTTTTCTAAACATAAAGCAAAATACACTGCAGGTATCACAATGAGGGGAACGAGCAAGGGGAACAACTGATAAACATCCATCCTAATGCAAACACTATCATTTACATTCTGGCATCAAAATTGGGATAGAAGTACATAACAGTGGGAGATAAGTCACAGTGTCCCTGCATCCATGCCATCATTTTAGTATTATTGCAGATGCCACTGGAGTACACTTTTCTGACTGCTTTAAGCATTGCAATGAACTATGTACTTTTGGCTTATAGCTGGTCAGGCCATCTATAAGGACCAGCCATTTCCCTGCCTCTGTTGCTTTACACTGGATGAGTTGATATAGGAGAACATTGAGAAGAAAGATTCAGTTAAGGATATGACCAGACAGAATAATCTGTCCACCGTTACTTGCTTGCCAGCCAATTTACCACACAACTATTTTTGTTTGTTTAATTTTTTAATGTGAAAGCAATAGTTAATGTGAGTAAATAGGTGACTATTCAAGGCTGTTATTGTATGGTTGATTCTGCAAGCAGCTAATGAAATGTGTATGCATTAGTTTTCTTCAAACACAAATTTTGCTGATATAGGAGAACCTGTACCATCTCAGACAAGTGAATGTCCAGTCTCTTCTTAAAAATCTCAGTGATGGAGCGCCCACGATTTCTGGGAGTAAGTTGTTCCACTGGTTGATTGTCCTCACTGTCAAGAAGTTTCTCCTTAATTCCAGGTTGCTTCTCTCTTTGATCAGTTTCCAACCATTGCTTCTCGTCCTTCCCTCTGGTGCTTTGGTAAACAACCTGGCCCCCTTTGCCTTGTGGCAGCCCCTCAGGTACAGGAACACTGCTATCATGTCTCCCCTATTTATTCTTTTCTTTAGACTAGCCCAAACCCAAGTCTTGTTGTCGTTCTTCATATGTTTTAGTCTCCAGGACTTTGATCATCTTAGTTGCCCTTCTCTGAATTTTTTCCAAACTCTCAACATCTTTTTTGTGATATAGTGATCAAAATTGGCTGCAGTATTCCAGGTGTGGTCTTACTAGGGTTTTATAAAGCGGTAATAATACTTTGTGTGATCTTGATTCTATGCCTCTGTTTATACAACCCAGGATTGTATTAGTTTTTTTAGTTGCTGCTGCACACTGCTGGCTCATACTCAAGTGATTGTCCACTGGGACTCCACGATCCCTCTCACAGTTACTGTTTTTAAACCAGGTCTCATCCAATCTGTATTTGTACCTTTGGTTTTTCCTGCCTAAATGTAAGACTTTCCTTTTCTTCACACTAAAACTCATTTTGTTGGATAGGGCTCATTGTTTAAGTTTGTCAAGATCTTTTTGGATCCTGAGTTTGACTTCTGGGGTGTTGGCTACTCCTGTCAGTTTTAGTTTTAGTTTACTTTTAGTTCATTCTCTATATATGATTCTACTTTTTATTGTAAGACCTTAAGCAAAACATTGTTTGTGTCAGGAATAAATTCAGTGGTTCAATAGATATTTTCCTTTTTTGGCAAAATAAGCTTTGAGTGCAATAGGCCATTCATATATAACAGCATCAAATGGTATATAAACCATGGACTATATAAACTGTGGCAGATTCTGATTTTATTCTTGGATATTCCATTTTGTTCTTAACACTAGCTGGGAAAATGTAGAGATAATTTGCACTTCTAAATGCACAGGATGGAAACGGGACTGTCACGCTAGTGGATGACCTTTATAGGGCCAGACTGGGGTAATCTACCCATTTTCTGTCCTCTACACCTCACCACAGCTTTTATTAGAATAAATTATGGTATGATAGATTGTTTACTATGACAGATGAGGCAATCATTAAGGCAACCTGTAATCTAACCCAGATGTTGCAGATGGGTTACCTTGCTGCTATAATGTGCCAATCTAGAAACATCACTCTTCATAAGCACTGTTTGTTCCACACACATGTTTGACCTCCAGTCCAGACTTATTTCTATTCAAAATTAATTCCCACTGAGAACTAGATTACAGTCTCAAGGTTGTTTTTTTTAAAATGATTTGGACTCTCAGATCAGCTCATCCCCAAATACCAGTTCACGCACAAATACATGGGACATTATAAGCCATCTGTAGGCTGCCCCATCAGCAGTTTTTTTAAACCACAAAATGTATGAAGTAATATTGAAAAAGAATATAGGAAAAGATGTGGAAATATGTACAGATGGCATCCTATGTAATTGTGTTGTCAAAAGGTTCTTTAAAGTGCTTTTTTAAATGAGGAAAACAATGCTGAGAATTTTTATAACTCTCTAAATTATCTGCAAGTAAAAATGAGAACTATTTAAATTTGAGCAAAGAACAGATTATGAGCTTTCTTCAGGTAAATATTAACATTGAAGTAAAGTTAATTCATGTAAAGAAAGGACACGAAAAGAATAAGGGGAACAGAAATTGAATTCTGAATTGCCACACTGTGAATATTAAGGATGCTCTTAGCATTGAACTTGGGATTTATTTGTAGATGACAAGAATAAAACAATAAACTAATATTCTATAGCCAAGTCACAACAATAAAATGAAACCTTGAGAAATATACAACAGGAATTTCAATGGTATTTTTATTTTATCATTTCCAGACATTAGTTTTCTACTATAAACCGATTAACTGAATTAACATTTACAAAGTTTCTGAAGTTAAAAATAATCTGCTATTCTTCATTGTTCTAACTCTGGATGGTTACACATGTATATTTAACTCAGTCAGTACTATACATTTTCTCAGAAGTAATTCCCACTGAGTAATGCCTATTGCAGCCTCGACGTCTTTTTCATATTGTCTCGTTTTGGTGCTCTTGCATAAAGATATAATTTTGGTATTAATGGTAAAATTGCAAAATGTGGTGAAATTATAGAATTAGTTTGGAACCAACAGTTTAAATCTTGGTTTTGGAAATGTTAAAAAATATTAGAAGTCAACTGTTGCAAGGATATTTATATAAGTAAATGAAATCTTGATAACCAATATAGCTTATTTGGTTGGGGCATACATTAATACATTACTGAAAACTTGGTAGATGTGGAGCGAGTGGGGTTATTTTCAAGCCAGTCTTGATTCCTGATGACTGCCTAAACAAGTTTTTGCTGTTTTCTGGATGGCATTTTTTGGAAATGGTTTCCCATGTCCTTCTAAAATGGTTTCCCATGCCCTTCTTCCTAGGGTTGAAAAGCTTGACTGGCCTGATGTCACCAGCTGGCTTTGTGCCCAAAGCAGGAGTAGAAGTCATGGACACCCAGTTTCTAGCCTGGTTGCTTTAGCCACAACACCAAACTTGCTTTGGAGGCAGATTTAATGACAATTAAATGAATTACAAGCTATTCTTAAAACCAGATTTAATGACAATTAAATCTGGTTTTAAGAATAGCTTGTAATTCATTAGGGCAGCAACATTCCAAGCAAATTAATCATCCAAGTTGTGTTTTTCTTTCTAGAAATAAATTTATTTTTAAGTGATCTCCACATCTACTTTATGTGATAAAATAGTATCACAAAAATTAATTTGTTAATTTTTCATATGGCACTGACTGTAATGGTTGCAGGATGTGGGGTTGCTAAAATATACAGTCTATATTTGTCAAGGACTTTACAGTGGTTGCATCTTGCAGATGATGATTGAACTCTGCACACTGTCAGGAGTTTGATTCTGACTGGCTCAAGATTGACTCAGCGTTCCAGTCTTCGAAGTTTGGTAAAATGAGGACCCAGATTGTTGGGGGCAACAAGCTGACTCTGTTAACTGCTTAGAGAGGGCTGTAAAGCACTATGTATAGAAGTCTAAGTGCTATTCCTATCATAAAACTCTAAATATTTAATAACACACAATCAATTCACAAACAGAAAACATCTATAAATCTAATATTTTCTTCATAGTATGTTGACCAAACATGTCAAGAAGAAAATTACATGAAAGAGATATATTTTGAAAAAAGTTGATAATTGTTTTTAAAGGCTACAAAATCTAAACAGTTCCTTCCACAAGGATTGCAAGTGTGTGTGTGTGTGTGTGTGTGTGTGTGTGTGTGTGTGTGTGTATGTATGTATGTATGTACAAATGTGTGTTTGCATGTGTGTGATGTGGATGTACTGTATATGTGTGTAAAAAAATCCAGGGTTTGCTAATATTGCATAGTATTGCATACTCCTATGCCATTTTGGGGGGCACCTTAGCTCTCTAAAACAGGGGTGTCAAACTCAATTCATTGAGGGCCGCATCAGCATTATGTTTGCCCTCAAAGGACCAGTTGCATGTAAGACTACATATCATATTAATTCAGGAGTGCATTAGGTCTAAGACATGGGCCAAACAGGATTAACATTTCAAATATAAACAAATATTTCAAATAAATCTGCAAAAATTTGGCCCGGGCCCTGTCTCACGTTTCCTTATTGCAGTCTTGAGCTTGGAAGAAAATGATCCATTTCTGGAGCAGAGCTTGCTTCTGACAGTTTAGTACTGCTGTCCATCATTCTATGCCCTAGAACTCCTTGCTTATTGTTTCTGTTTTGGGCTTGTGTGCTCCGATTTTTTGATTTTGCTTAGATCCTAATGCTGCTCTTCACAAACAGACCTTAAATCAGAATCCAATCAAAACACTGGTTATTTATACTTTATGATACCCCCTGATATCATTTTGCAACCCACTGAAATTCATTTCTCTTAAGCAAATATATCCTGAATTTAAGCAATGGCCGAGTGTAACCAGGGGGTTTTGTAGCAGTAAATGGATTTTGTACCCATGGATATTTGAGCACTGCTATTACAGGTAATCCTCAACTTATGACCACAATTGAGCCCAAGATTTCTGTTGCAAAGTGAGGCAATTGTTAAGTGAATTTTGCTCCATTTTATTACTTTTCTTGCCACAGTTGTTAGGTGAATCACTGCAGTTGTTAAGTTAGTAACAAGGTTGTTATTTGAATCTGGCTTCCCCATTGATTTTGTTTGACAGAAGGGTGCAATTGGTGATCACATGACACCCCCCCCCCAGATGCTGCAACTGTCATAAATATGAGTCAGTTGCCAAGCATCTGAATTTTGATCTCATGACCATGGAGAGGCTGCAATGATTGTAATTGTGAAAAATGGCCATAAGTAACTATCTTCAATAAAAATATTATAATCTGTCATAAAAACCTGAAATGAATATGAATTTTGAAGAGGACTGTGAAAGATCTGTGCCTTTGAGAATATGAGAATCCTCCAAACATTTGGCGTGGGAAATTCTTGTAAATTACAGCCTTAAATCAGAGGCTCAGGAAAGCAGTCTTTTTCAAAAGAAAATAACCTCTTTTGCTTACTAGGAGAAAGGGATGGGGCTATTTGGATCTACTTTCCATGTGCCAAATCCCTTGTGATTCTGCTTCAGCCAGAGATGTGTATTTTTCATCAGCTAAACAGTTGACAATCTGGAGTATGGTGAAAACAGATTGGCCTCCCAATAGGAACTAGACAAACGAACAAAACCGTATTGGTGTCAATAACCAGAATTCAACAAATGAATAACATCATAAATACTAAATACAAACAAAAATAAAATAAAAGACATGTATCATGTCACCGCAATTAAATCATGGATTTTTTTTTTACAAAAAATAAAATTTTTGCCACATTTGATGAAACAAAATTGTATTGGTCAGACATCAGCAGTTATACATAAAAATATCTGAATGTTCTGGAAAATTGACTACAATGGGATTATGAAATGTGATTGTGCATCTTTATAGAACAGAACTTGAGGCATAGATTAAATTGGGTCCTTACTACAATACATATGGGATTTTTGAAATGTTTTTTTCAAGAACAGGCATTAGAATTCTAGATAGAGACATAGTTGTTTGATTTGGATCTCTTGCTGGCATAAATAAGGAAATTTGACACCCAAATATACAAGAAAATCAAACTGATTAAATAGACCTTCCAAATCAAACACCTTGTTTGAAAACTGTAATCACTTAATAATAAGTGCATTATGTAAAATATTAATGTTGGAATGTGATGTTCTCCAAAACATTTCAGAATTATTGAATTATACTGAATTTTAAATTCTTTGCAGTAAGATTTTATCTGATTTGATTTTCATATTAGAGTTACTCTGATTAGACTTTTTTTCTGCTATTTCAGTCCTTAGGTGAATGGATTTAATGCATGCAATGTAGGTACTCCTGCTATATCTGATCCTGGTCCAGTATTTTTATCAATTATTTCAAGAAAGACTGAATTTCCAGATGAGATTTAAATATTTATTTATTAAAGGATTTGCTTTCAGTAAAACAAATACAACAAGAACTTGAAGACTTTTTTTTCTCTAATACATGTTCTATGCATATATTGCCTGTATTGACATATATTGACTCTTGGAATGTTTTTAAGGCATACTGTATGCACACATCTTATTGCTTATGCTTCATGGGAAAAAAATGAAAGATTAAAGAAGGAAATTTGAAAAACAAATTTTAAGCACATTGCAAGGTAACCTGCACCTGCAATGTTTAATGATTATGGAACAGGAACTTAATTCCTTCTTTGCCCTTGAAACTGAATATTCATTGCATCATGTATGGAAATGATACTGACAGTGAGTTGAAAAACCTATGATCTTAAACTTTAGACTATCAGCAAAATATTTATTTATTCCACATTTATTGGATGCCTAAGAGCATGTATACTAAGGGTTATCTCTCAATCTCATGTTAGAAGGATGAATGGAGGAGGATGACATATTTTTATTTTACCTTTGCCCCATTCCTGTTGAATATACATGAATGTGCTAAAATGGTATTACAAAAATCAGTCCTGATTAAAATTGTTATTGTGCTTTACAATTATATGCCAAAAATGTATGGTATGTCACTTTACGAAGAACTAGTTTTACTGAGTATGTGTGCTATGTGTTTATGTGTGTGTGTGTGGGGGGTGTTCATTCACATTCAAAATCTTGGGTCAGTTATATCTTTCACTTTTTATGATATAAAGGAAAAGACTGAACAATATCATTCTGTGTAATAAAGGTCAAATGATGTGTTTAAAAACTGAGTTGAATGGCTTTCTTTATATGTAATATATCTGGATGGTTTCCTTGTTTCTTCTTTCCTGCTTATTTATTACATTTTATTTCTTTTTGTTATTCTCGCTTTGTATATTAAAACAATAAAAATACTTCTAAAACCCCAGTGAAACTTAACAGTATGATATGTAACCCTCCCAAGTACCATAGTTGTAACTTGTAAGATATGTAAAGTAATATTTTTGTCTATTAAAATACGTAACTCTTTCCCAATTCTATTGTATATTATGAAATATGTATTGAAAACAGTGAACTGAATGAAAATGTTAAATGCTGCAAAAGCCCAGATTGGCCACCTCTTGTGATGATTTACTCTGTGGCTTTGTGCAAATAATTTGTAAAGTAAGAAATTGTGACCCCATCGACCTACAGCTGAATTTTGAATTATGTTGTGTTTCATTTTAAAAAGTGTTCAAGATAACATACAACAAAATGTTTTGATTACTTTCATATATCATGACTGCAATATATCACAGTAGAAATGGTTATCCATCAAAGACATGGCCCGCTGCTGATTGTGAATAGATCACAAACTACTCATGTGCAAGTTGCAAGTTAAAATGAAGAAGAAAAAAGTCAGTTTCCACAATATGATGTTTTACATATAGCCACCATTTTCAAGGAGAACATCAGAAATTTTTTTGAAGTCGTTGATCTCATTGATTGAGAACCACAGGTATTATGAAAAGAACTTAAAGGAGTCAGTAAAAATGAATACGAAGAGTACTGCCAAGTTTGAAGAAAGCAAACTGGATGTCATAACAATCTATGGAAATTGCCAAGAAGAGAAGAGTCAAGCAAGACAAAAATCTCAAAAGGAACTTAACAAAGAATGTCAGAGAACTGTTAGAGGAGACAAGAAGCAGTATTACAACATCTGTAAAGATTTCAAAGAGGGAAACAGATGTCAAAAAGCAAGAAAAGTGTTTCACAAAATCTCCAAACTCAGTTTCCAACCTTGTATTGGTATGCTAAAGGAAGTCAATAGGCAGATAGTAATTGATTTAAATGAGATAAAACCAAGATGGAAGAAGTATACTGAAGCAGTATTCAGTGGAAATCTCAACCTGTAAGACACCTTAGAAGACATTCCTTACTCACATAACCTCTAATATTACAAGATGAAGTTAGATCAACACCCTGGACATTACCAAGTCAGAAACCTACAGGAACTGATGGAATACTCATAGGAATAGGGCAAACAACAAAAGTATCAGTAAAGATTCTAAACAAGCTATGCCAGCAAATCAAGAAAAAACATATAATAGTGGTCAATCAACATTTTAATTAAAAAAGAGGAAGACTCCACAGAATATGTAAAAAGTCATACAATATCCTTAATTTCACATGCTAGCAAAATAATATTTAAACTCATCTAGTGAAGATTAGAACCCTACATGGAAAAAGAGATGCCAAATGTTTAAGCTGGCTTTAGAAAAGACTGAGGAACATGAGGCATTATTGCTGATATGATTCCTCATGAGAAACCTATAAACAGATCAGGAACCACATTATAGATAGAACATTTAAAACAGATTGGTTGAAGATTGTGATAAGGCTCTATCCTCTCTCCTTATTTATTCAATCTATATGCTGAATATATTTTAAAAGAAGCTTAATTGGAAAAAGATGTGTGATTTTAAAACTGGGGGAAGAAACATTTATAACCTGTGTTATGCTAATGAGACTACACTGATAAGCAAAAATGCAAATGATCTACAAGCTCTACTAATAAAAGTTAAGGAGCAAAGTGGAAAAAAATGGGACTAAAATTAAATATAAAGAGGACCAAATGAATGATAACAAGTAGAACAACTGGCCTTAGAATTGGTAATGGAGATATCAAAATGGTGGATAGCTTCTGTCTTGTAAGTTCAACCATCAACAGTAAAGGAACCAATAGTCAAGAAATGCATTGCAAACTAGCACTTGATAGAGCAGCCAAGAAGGCATTGGAAAAGATATTCAAATGCAGATGGCTCTATATGTACAAATATCAGAATAGTGCAAGCCATGGTATTCCCTTTGAAACTCTATGGAAGCAAAAGTAAGACTTTGAAGAAGCAGGATAGGAAGAATATTGATGCTTTTGAACTTTAGTGTTGGGGAAGACTCCTGAAAATACTGTGGACAGCCAAGAAAACAATCCAAATGATCATTGAATAAATCAACCCAGAGTTCTCACTTGAGGCACAAATAATTAAACTCAAATTATCCTATTTCAGAGACATTATATGAAGACCTGGCTCTCTGGAGAAGGCTCTAACCCTGGTGAAGGTGGGAGGAAAGAGAAGAAAAGAATGACCAGCAGCAAGGTGGATGGACTCAGTTACAGTGGCAATGAATGCGTCATTGGAAGACATGAAAGACCAGTTCAGGGACAGATTGTCATGCAAAGGTAACATTAATAATCTCACCTAAAATGGAGAAAATCTATCTATGTGGTAACCAAGAGTCAACATTGACTTGATAACAGACAATCAATCCACTTTTTAGGGCATTCTTAGATTGTGAAGCACTTTTTAAGTTCAGTTTAACCCAGAACAATAAAAAAGAAAGGCAACTGGCATTTGATTGAACAAAACCAGAAGAAACAGAATTTAATAAAGTGAATACATTCTAGTGAATACATCCTCAAAATAAAAAGGTAGCTTAGCAACTATGCAGGCCTTCACATGGAGAAAGTTTCAATGTGTACAAATGTCATTTAAAATGAAACTCATTTTAAGATACAGAAAAAAATGTGCAGAAAGAAGAATAAGTGAAGCATCACAAAAAATCCTCCAAAACATTTAAGTATAATTTATCTTCTTGAGGAGAGGCCTAGCTTTCCAAGCATGTGCAGAAATCAGTGAAAATAGTATTGAATGACAATATTTTGAAATCCTCATCTAGATGCTTCTAGAAAGACAGTGAGGTAAGAATTCACCTATTAATGGGAACCCAGTGCATAAAGTATTGTCCTTTGGCAGATCTGAACTGTTGCTTTGTCAAAGCCATCTTACTAAAAAGTTATGTTAGATGGTTCCATTTGTTTGCAGTATTGTGAATGAGATGACTTAAGGGTATACTGTATATCTGGGGATCAAAGATAGACTTTTGCTGCTGATGAACTCCATAACAATTGATAAATGTGGCTGCTTCCAGATATGTGGGGTTTTGTCACAATTAAAAAAAATAAAATGGCCATCATTTTTATAACCACTATATAGGGATGTTTGCATTATCCTGAATGGTTCCAGACCTAAAATCATGTTAACTGTTTTCATTAACTAAGATAGCTGTCTCCCTCTATATGGATATATTAAAAAAGAAAAAAGGAAATTAATCTTTTTATAGAGAACACAGTTCAAGCTATATGTTGTTTACCAAGATGAAATAGTGAGTTTGTTGTTATTTGTTCAACCATGAAAATGGCATCTTTTAACATATATAGTTAAGAGTATTATTGCAGAATAACTAAGATTATCTGTGTTTTTAAAGGTTCCTAGTAGGGCTTTGTGGAAATAATGTGCCACAAATGAAGGAAAGCAAGAAGGTGTTCACACCTGTGAACTGGCAGGCTCTGTATGATCATTGGCATTTTTCACCTTGGCTAAATGCCTGGAAACAGAGATGGTTAGATGGGTGATACTCAGGCAAAAAGAACATTGTACTTTAATATACATGAACCCAGTTAATTGCTATTTCTTAAAGGATGTTGTTCCTAGTCTAAAAATAAATTCTCTGAGGTTGCTTTTATGTGAATCAGACTTCAGAATAAGTGGATTCTAGCTCATTTTTTCTATAATAGAAGCAGATTAGGACTGTTAAAACATTTATAGAATGAAGTATCTTTTCTTTTTTCTTTTTAATAAAGTATAAAAAATAGGGAAAGAATGCAGAAGTATCAAATAATCTATTCCTTATTGTGTGAAGTCCTAGCTCCCAGGAGAAGTCTGTAGTGCTGGGAAAGATAGAAGGAAAGACAAGAAGAGAATGACCAGAAGCAAGGTAGATGAACTTAGTTCCAATGATAATAGCTACATTGTTGGAAGACCTGAAAAACCAGTTTAGGGACAATCTGTCATGGACAAAATCTATCTGATGGCAGAATCAATCAATCAATCAATATGTTCCCTTATTTCACTGATATACCATTTCACTGTTATATCGTTTCAGTTTTCTGCAAAACAAAGTTAGCACTGCTAAATAGAAAGGTCTACCATTGTTGGGTAAATGCAGTGGATCACATTGTACAACTTTAGGAAAAAAACAGCAAAATGGCAACAGAAGAGATTGATTGGTGAGAAAGGACATGCCCACATCAGGTTAATCAAGTATTCCTCTGTTTTTGTTGATCATCTGACTGCTCCCATTATAATGTGTAGTAAAATGTTAACATATTTTATAAAGCTGGAAGCTGCCTTAGAATAGTGCCAGAATAATCAGAAAACTACCTGTATTTAGCATTATAATAGCTAATGATAATTTAAACCTGTTTTACCCAAGGATTGGTGATTAAATGAGAGTAGGGGAAAAATCCAGAAAAAAAATGTTGTTAGGGCACCTTTCTACCATTTTTAGGTTTAAATGTAAATATGCCTCAACTGAATATACAAAATAAGGGGAATATTTTACTTACCTTTCTTCACAGCAGGTCTGTCTGTCTGTCACATTCTTTATCAAACCATTTATATAAGGTAAACTGTAGTTGCACCATTTTTACACTTAATATTTCTGTCTTCCTAGACACTGGATCAGCAGCTCAAGATGATGTTTCCTGAACTGTGTTTTCATAATTTATTTAATGTCACTGCCTGAATCATTGACCAGAGAAATGCAACCTGGTACTACGCCCTTCAGAGTGAAACAATTTGCTTTTGCTGTCTTTATTATTACAGATATATATATTCAGGAGTACCAAGGAAATAAAATGCATATTTTCTAAAAACTGGCTTTCTGCCGCTTAAAAGGCATAGAATATATTAAAACAGATCAAATATCATCAACAATTCAAGTGAAAGGGAAAAAAATATTGGATGCAATATTTTACAACATAGGCCAGGCAGAAACAGGACATGGAGAAGTCATTAAAAATTTAGTGCTCTTCTATATCTCTCCTTTCCTTGGTTGTTGTTGCTGTTGTTGTTGTTAGTTGCAAAGTCGTGTCCGACCCATTGCAACCCCATGGACAACATTCCTCCAGGCCTTCCTGTCCTCTACTATCTTCTGGAGTCCATTTAAGCTCACGCCTACAGCTTCAGTGACTCCATCCAGCCACCTCATTCTCTGTCGTCCCCTTCTTCTAGTGCCCTCAATCTTTCCCAGCATTAGGCTCTTCTCCAGTGAGTCCTTCCCTCTCATTAGGTGGCCAAAGTATTTGAGTTTCAACTTCAAAATCTGGCCTTCTAAAGAGCAGTCATGGTTAATCTCCTCTAGGACTGACCGGTTTGATCGCCCTGCAGTCCAGGGGACTCGCAGAAGTCTTCTCCAGCACCATAGTTCAAAGGCCTCAATTCTTTTGCGCGCAACCTTTCTTATGGCCCAACTTTCACAACTGGGAAAGTTGCAACTGGGAAAACCATACCATTGACTATACGCACTTTTGTTGGTAGGGTGACGTCTCTGCTTTTTAGTGTGCTGTCTAGATTTGCCATAGCTTTCCTCCCCAGGAGCAAGCGTCTTTTAATTTATTGGCTGCAGTCCCCATCTACGGTGATCTTGGAGCCCAGGAAAATAAAATCTGTCACTA
The DNA here is from genome assembly GCF_001527695.2 of Protobothrops mucrosquamatus. Lineage (NCBI taxonomy): Eukaryota > Metazoa > Chordata > Lepidosauria > Squamata > Viperidae > Protobothrops > Protobothrops mucrosquamatus. The sequence goes on along the minus strand of NW_015386638.1, from coordinate 100,173 downwards.
CCTCCATTTCTTCCCCATCTATTTGCCAGGAATTGAGAGGGCCGGATGCCATGATCTTGGTTTTCTTAATGTTGAATTTCAAGCCAACTTTTGCACTCTCCTTCTTCACCCGCACCAAGAGGCTCTTTAGTTCCTCTTCACTTTCTGCCATTAGAGTGGTATCATCTGCATATCTTAGGTTGTTTATATTTCTCCCAGCAATCTTAATTCCAACTTTTGATTCATCTAGCCCTGCCTTTCTCATGATGTGCTCTGCATATAAATTAAATAGGCAGGGTGACAGTATACAGCCTTGGCGGACTCCTTTCCCAATTTTGAACCAATCAGTGGTTCCGTGTCCAGTTCTCACTGTTGCTTCTTGACCCGCATATAGGTTTCTCAAGAGACAAATAAGATTTATTATTTATTTATTTATTACTTTAATTTATACCCCGCCCTTCTCCCGAGGGACTCAGGGCGGCTTACAGGTAAGTAAAAACAGAGCTATACAATAAATATCTAAAAGCCAAATTAAAATATATATTAAATAACCTGTATTAGAAAAATTATAAAATCCCTTTAAAATCCCTATAAAATCCCCCCCTAGGCCAAT
>NW_015386638.1:75703-97001 GCF_001527695.2 Protobothrops mucrosquamatus | reverse complement strand
CCACCTCTTCTTAATCTCTTCTGCCTCTGTTAGGTCCCTGCCATTTTGGTCCTTTATCATGCCCATCTTTGCATGAAACGTTCCCTTCATATCTCCAATTTTCTTGAAGAGATCTCTGGTCCTCCCTATTCTATTGTTTTCTTCTATTTCTTTGCACTGTTCATTTAAGAGGGCATTCTTATCTCTTCTAGCTATTCTCTGGAATTCTGCATTCAATTGGGTGTATCTTTCTCTTTCTCCCTTGTCTTTCGCTTCCCTTCTTTCCTCAGCTATTTGCAAAGCTTCCTCAGATAGTCATTTTGCTTTCTTGCATTGCTTTTTCTTTGGGATAGTTTTAGTTGCTACCTCTTGTGCAATGTTGTGAACCTCCATCCATAGTTCTTCAGGCACTCTGTCTATCAGATCTAATTCCTTAAATCTATTTGTCACCTCTACTGTATATTCATCAGGGATATGATTTAGTTCATACCTGAGTGGCCTAGTGTTTTTCCCTACTTTCTTCAATTTAAACCTAAATTTTGCAACCAGAAGCTCATGATCTGAGCCACAGTCAGCTCCTGGTCTTGTTTTTACTGACTGTATAGAGCTTCTCCATCTTTGGCTGCAGAGCACATAGTCAATCTGATTTCTGTGTTGACCGTCTGGTGATGTCCATGTGTAGAGCCATCTCTTGGGTTGTTGGAAAAGAGTGTTTGCTATGACCATCGTATTCTCTTGACAAAATTCTATCAGTCTGTGCCCTGCTTCATTTTGTACTCCAAGGCCAAACTTGCCTGTTATTCCGGTTAACTTTTGGCTTCCTACTTTAGCATTCCAATCCCCCATGATGATAAGGACATCATTTTTTGGTGTTGATTCTATAAGGTGCTGTAGGGCTTCATAGAACCAGTCAATTTCATCCTCTTCAGCACCAGTGGTTGGGGCATAGACTTGGACTACTGTGATTTTGAATGGTTTGTCTTGGATTCACACTGAGATCATTCTGTCATTTTGGGGATTGTATCCCAGTATTGCGTTTCTTACTCTTTTATTGACTATGAAGGCTACTCCATTTCTTCTGAGGGATTCTTGCCCGCAGTAGTATACTTGATGGTCATCTGAATTAAATTCACCCATTCCTTTCCATTTTAGTTCGCTGATTCCTAAGATGTTGATGTTCAGTCTTGTCATCTCTTGTTTGACCATGTCCAGCTTGCCTTGATTCATGGATCTTGCATTCCAGGTTCCTATGGAGAAAAGATCTTTACAGCATCAGACTTTCCTTTCACCACCAGATGCATCCACAGCTAAGCATCCTTTCGGCTTTGGCCCAGTCGCTTCACTCTTTCTGGCGCTACTAGTACTAGCCCTCTGCTCTTCCCCAGTAGCATATTGGACACCTTCCAACCTGAGGGGCTCATCTTCCAGCGTCATATCTTTTTGCCTTTTGGTACTGTCCATGGGGTTTTCATGGCAAAGATACTGGAGTGGGTTGCCATTTCCTTCTCCAGTGGATCACATTTTGTCAGAATTCTCTGCTATAACCTGTCCGTCTTGGGTGGCCCTGCACGGCATAGCTCATAGCTTCATTGAGTTACGCAAGCCCCTTCACCCTGACAAGGCAGTAATCCATGAAGGGGCCTTTCCTTGGTAGGCATGCTAAATTTGCTGAGCATCCAGAGTAGTCTCTTTACAGTTACATCTTGTCAAGGCCTCTGGTGGAAACATTATGCATTAACGCAAAATATTAAGATGGCCTTGGCCTTGCAATTGATTCTCTTAAGGCAAGTGCTTGCTTAGAAATGGCAACACTTCACTATCATTAACAATTCCAATAGGGCACCAAAATAACCTGTAAATAATAAGAGACAAAAGCTGTGGAATGTTGACTTTATTGCCTATATTGCAAGACAGGGAGGCAGGGAACAAGGCAGGCCTAAGGTGAACTATCAGCAAAATAACTGAGTGGGACTCTTGACCATAGCAAAATTTGTCTATAGCAATGCCCATCATAGCATCAGTCAAATGACCCAATTCCTTGCAAATTCTGGGTTTCATTGCCTCTTTGTCAGCTGCAGATTAACTCTCCAAGAATTGCAGGCTATTTTTCAGGTCCTCCTGGACCAATTCCAGAAATCCAACGAAGTTTACAAGAAGTTCACTTACTGGCACCACCGGGTCAGTCTGACCTTGGCTGTAGGGGACTTAGTCTGGATCTCAGCAGAACATTTGACAACATCAGAAATTGAATCCGTAGTTCCTAGACTATTTTCTGATTGAAGCTGTCATCAACCTGATGGCATACTAGGTCAAATTGTTTGCCTCTATGAAGGTCCACCCCATGTTCCACAGCTTGTTATTACTGAAAGGAGTAATGAGAGTAGTTTTTACTCTCATTAGATGAGATGCAACAAATTCAACTAATTGTGATGATCAATGAAACCAAAAGGTTAACAAACTTTGAAACTCTTGTCAATAAATTTTAGAGATTACTAAAGGGCAAGTATATAAGTCCCCTATAAGGGAATGTTCCAGATCATAATTTGAAAAGGGCAGATAGATGAAAGCAGATTCTGTCTGCAATTATAAGCAATACTGCAGGATCCAATCTGGGTCGGTCACCTGGATCTGAGGTTTTGTCTTCTGAGCTTTTGGACTTGTGCTGCAACCCTCATCCTTGGGGAACTTCTCTGTGTATATAAGCAATACTGGTGCTATATAAGCAATACTGGTACTATAAAACCTTAAATCTCAACACAACCCACCCCCCAGCATTACTAGTATTTAATCCTACATAAAGAAAAGCAATAATAAAACTGACTTTAATTGACTGAAACTGTAAACCAAAGATCGGAGTATCTTCAGATGTAATATAAAACCTAGGTGTAAGGTTTGAATGCCATGCATCAGCACCTGGGAAGTTTGTTTGTTTGTTTGTTCGTTAATTCGTTCGTTCATTCATTCATTCATTCATTCCAATTGTTGTAAGCTCAATGAAATGGTGCAGATGCCTGTGTATAACTGAAAACTATAATTATTCCTCAGACATTACCATGCTGGTCAACTCTATCTGTCAAAAAGGAAAGATACCTAATTGAACAATGAATCATGGCCTTGATCTTACCTCTGGAAGGTCTTCAAAAACAATATCAACACCAGACTTGCATAGCATTTCCTGTTTAAAAATCTCATTTTTTTTTCACTGCATAAAAGATCAGACAGACAAAATCTTTAGGGATTGTGACAGTTTTAATTCTACTGTAGAATTGTAAAGAAGGGATAAGGGTCATCTAAACCTGTTCTGGGAAATTATCACTTTAAAGTCACAGCTGCAGTCTTTTGACTGGAAATATCTCAATGTAAGGCTAATATATTTTTTTTTTAAATTAAACTTGGGGCATGATCTTTACTTTGATCTTTAGATGACTGTACAGCATGCTTAGTTTCAAATGCAAGATTCTTGGTGATTGATAAATGCAGCTAATTTGTTCCATGATTGCTTCTACTCAAATGTGATGAAAATGTGTGGTCCCATTACTCAGTATCATTTGGGTGGAGGAAACAGGGAGCTGTGCTTTCTGCAGCATCTGTGAGGACTGCAAATGAGCAGGCAATCATCACCTTGGAGTTTGGAAAGGAAATGTCTGTCAGTGCTTCATAATCTACTAATTGATTTTGTCACTAGTTATTTCTCCATTGCTTTTCACATATTTTCTAGCCAGGAGCTCCATTGACTGATTTATTATTTTGATATTAAATAATAGCCATAAATATAGTCACTCCGATTACCTATATTCTGCTTACATAATGAAGAAGTGGGAGAAAAGGAGATAAGCTTGTTTATTTATTTGTTTGTTTGTTTATTTATTTTCTATAGCTGCCCAATTCAACCAAGTGACTCTAGGAAGCTTACAATTTTAAAATTCTAAAATAATTAAAACAATTTAAAAAGATTAAAACAATAAAACAATAAAAACAGCCACAAAATAAATAAGTACAAACAACAACCATGATGATTAATCATCTAATAGGAAAGCCAAGTAAGAGGTGCTTAATACATTCTGAACCCAAGATCCAGATACATAGCCAAGCGTTTAAAGCTTTGTGAAAAGCTAACAGGGTTGGGGCCATTCTAATCTCCAAGGGGAGAATATTCCAGAAGGCAAGGGCTACAGCAGAAAAAGCTCATCTTCTAGTTCCTACCAAACACTCTTTGGCTGATGGGATCTGCAGCATGCCCAGTCTCTTGGATTGGATTGGATTGGTAAAAATTCTTGGAAAAAGATGGTCCCTCAGAAATCTTTTGTTTTGTTGCAGTTGAACATTACATCTAGCTGAATGTTTGACCTAAAAGGGACTTGCAAAAAGCCAAGTGAAAGCAAATAACCTAATATTAAGAGTCTTTTTTGTCATATATTTTATTGATTTTTTTTTTAAAAAAAACATAAACCACTTAATAATTGGTGAACAGTGTGTTGTCTGGGTTACATTTGTAAAACAATCATTAACAATTGATTTCTATAATCCATAATCCACATAATGGTTTTAGTTGATTTCCTCTTTTCCCAAAATATCTTCTTTTGCAAACATTGAGTTAAATACAATTCTTATTGTTTCGATAGATAACAATTAAATATATAATTTTTCCCAATATTCCTAAAAATAATAATCACATCAATATGATATTTCTTTTCTATCCAATCAATCTGGTTGCCTTATCATAGATCCTATTACAGTCTTTATTTTAGTTTGTTTCTCCCACCAAATTCTAGGTATTCTTACTGGTTAAGATTTTCTCAAAAATTAATTACATTTAAAAATTTAACTTTATTTTTCCATATTTTCCATCTCACATTTTTACATTTCTTAAGGAATAGATAAAACAATGAAAAAAAGAAAGAAAGGAGAGCAAGAGTAAAGAAACATAAAAAATAACATACTATCCCTCCTAAGCTAATATATATTTATTTCCTAAATTTCTTATTCTTTTTAACTATAATTAAAAATATGTTTAATCTTTAAACATTCCATTTAATGCATCTAGTCATCTAGTCCTTTAACTCTTATTCAAAACATTTTTATTATAATTTTCTTTAATTCAATCACATTTAAGTATTTAAAACATTTCTTTTATCTAAGTCATTTCAACTTTTTTATATTACTCATATCAAGAAAGAGAACAAAAAAGGGAAAAAAGCATACTATATTATTTAGGGAATTCATCCCTCTTAGAATAAAATATATACTCCAAAACTTTTCTATTTCTTTAACCATATTCAAACAAATGTTTCTTTTTTAAGTATTCTCTCTGGTAAGTCCCATCATCTATTTTCTTGGTTTCCTCTTTAGTCTTTTTTCTTTGCCCAGTATCTTTCTTAATCAATGTATTTTGCTGAATCAAAAAGGTTTTCCGTATGTTCGTAAATGTTGCTATAGATATAAAAAGTAAATCAGGTGAAGTGTCTTTGTATGGGGCTTCTGCCTTTCCATGTTTGTTGAAAATCTTTTTCTTTTTCTTTCTCTCCGCTTCTCTTATCATTTCCTTTCTCTCCGATGTTCCTGACATCTCTACAGTCCATTTTATCTATTTTCTTGTCCTCAGATTTATTTTGTAGTTTTAAGGGATAAGTTGTTTTTTTTCCAATTCTTGTGAATTTTTTTCCACCAGGATTGAATCATGTTTTCTTGTTTTGTTAAGTTCCATCTTTAATTCTCTATTCTCAATTCTATATCCATTTATCTGTTTTATCTGCTCCTTCTCTGTTGTTGTTTTCTGGGAATTTTTTTCTTGTAAAGTTAACTTAGAAATAGATTGATTTATATTTTCAAAGTTATTTTGCATTTCTTTGTGGTTTAAAGTCATTGTTGTTTGAATTAGTTGCAGTATACTATATATCTCCTCCTGTGAAGTATTTATGTTTTCTTGATATGTTCTTTCTACATGCCTCTGATCCATGATGGCCAAGAATTTGAGTTTTTCTCTTCCTTTCCTTTCTCTGCAAATAGCTTTAGAGTCCCAATTAAATAGATATTTGTAATCCAAATAGTTCAAAAAAGATTTTTTTCTGAAATTTATAATTCTCTCTTTGTCTACAGCCCAGATTATTGTCTTTTTTGGTCACAGCTGTTCTTTGTTGTCAAAACTTTGAAGGTCACAAACACAGATTAGCTTTTCCCAGGTTTTACCAAGTCTTATATTAAAGTCATAGCTGTCATCCACCACCAGGTGTCAGCAACTATTTGTTTTTCAATTTCCAAAATGAACAATTATCTTTAAAATGAGAGTCTTAACCATTCAAACAATTTTAGATTTATCCAGATTTAAGTTTTAAATTTCAGGTTTTATATTTATTTCACTTCCATATATTTTGATCCTCAATAAAAAAGATTAATTTGCCGCTTTCTTTAGTATAAGAGTGGGGCGGAAATCCCCCTCCTTCCCTTTCGGAGGTATTTTGCTTCTTGGGGATCTTTTCCAGGAAATTAAATGTAGAATAGAAAAGAGAAGATCAAATTCCTCACCCAGTTTCAAGCATGCTGTTCACACTTGTGCTGGTTAGTGCTTTTGGACTTCGGTTGCTAGTAGCTTGGGCTGGTCAATGCAATACAACCAGCCTTTCTCCTGTCGGGTTAGAAGGCTTTCCCCAAGTCAAACGGAATGGCCACCGCTGTTCCAGAATTGTTGGAGCACCCTTCTTTCTTTGTTGACTCTCTGGGGGACTTAGACCCATTTAGGGTCCCCAGGCAAGGCGCAATTAGCTGCGGGGGTGCAGAGAATCCGCAAGCCCATGACCGGTCGCTACTGCACAAAACCAGAAGTCCTAATATTAGAGTCTTAATTGTAGACTAGATAGTGAAGTCAAACAATATTCTAGAAAAAAGGCTTTTGACGGTGCCAACAGTTGAAGTCACTTGAATACTTTCTCCCTCCCTCCCTCCCTTCTTATTTAATGTACAAGAGTGAATAACTAAATCTTGTTTTTTAAAATATTTTATTAGAACTTTACAATATTTTAAAAGTATAAACATAAAAGAAAAATAAGAAAAAAATTGATAAAGAAGTTAAAAAGAAAGAAAGAAACAGAATTTTGACTTCAGCCCTTCTTTCTATTCAGTAATTTACATTAATCTTTAAATTATATTTATCCAGAATGTTTTAGCTTTTTACAAAGCCCACTATGCATGCTAAAGTGACCCATTGTGTTTTCTATATTTCCAATACAGATTAGAAGTACTTTTATACATCTTGGATAATTTTTCTAATGTTATATTCCCACAGTACATCATTTTATAAAAAAATTCTCTTACGTTATAACAATGTAAATTTCAGTCTTTTCAGTCATATCTTCTCCCTTTGGTCCATTTATATGTGCTAAAATTCTTAGCCCATTTGATCATGTATTCTTTATTCTTCCATTTCAGGTTTCAATAAAGCTCATACATTTTAATAATCACATGTTCCTCGTTTGTACATAATACAATCTCAAATTCCACTAATGTAGTTCGATCCCATTTTGTCTATGTTAAAACTTTGTTTTAATTGAATGTTTGAGAACCATTGAAAAGTAAATCCCTCTACAATCAATTGTTCTCTTGGTTTCATTTTAAGTTCACCATTTTCCTGTAAGTAACAAGTCTTGGTAAGTTAATAATTTTCCTTTACCTGCTGTTCCTTCTCTATAAAACACTTCCTGTGTTGAAACTAACAAAGGCATATTTCAACAAACCTGAACTTGTATTTATCCCGTACTCTCTATATGGCATTCTGAACATAAGTATTTTAAACTCTACATTAACTTTAACTTTATCATACCATAGAAAATCCTACTATCCAGACAAGTTATGATCTTTTAATTCTTACATCCTTTTATTTCTCAAAAGCAGCCACTCTTTTATCCAAACTAAACAACAGATTGCAAAATACAGTTTAAAATATGCCAGTCCTGATCCTCCTCATTTCTTTGCATCTTGGAGACTTTTAAATTTAACTGTTGATTTTTTTTCTCTTGCTATGTAAACTTAGATATATCTTTTTGTCATTACAATTGTCATAGCAGATATTGTTTGAAAGAAAACATCATTCTAGGCAATTCATTTTTATCACACACATTCTCCCCAACATTGATAACTGGAAATTTTCCCATCATTTCCAATCTTAGAAGTCTTTACACTGAACACACCTGGAATACACAATCCACCCTGTCTAGAACCTGGAGTTATTCAGTGACATGGAATGCTGGAAGGCTCAGAGGCAACAAAAAACCCACCACTATCACCTGAACACAAATATCAAACAAGGAGTGGGCAGATTTTCTTAAAGGGTGGTGCTATCAGTGATTACTAGCCAGAGCCAGTTGTAAATTATCCTGTTTAATCTCGGGCAATTCGTCTCTCAGAGCCAGAATAGAAGCAGAGGAATTTTTGTGGGGGGAGAGGGATGCTTCCCAGAACCATCTGCTCAGAGTACGTTCTACATACTTGAGAAAATTGAAATGCATAGCTAAAAACTTCGGATAATAATTTAATTTGGTTGTAGTTTAGATGATGGTGAAGAAAATGAAATCTACACATAAAGTAGCCGTTTATAAGTTTAAGCTCCAGAGCAATCTTCCGTTCAGTATTATTTCTTATCTCATAAATGAGTTCCTTCTTCAAATGTAGTAGGGTTTATATGCATGGTATTATAGCTATTTATATCAGTCTTTTCAGATCCACCTCCCATAAGCTATTTTCAGAGTGGTTTGCTAGTAACAAACAAAAAGAGGTTGCTATAGAAACAGAGAAAGCAATTTGTAGAATGGAAATGTGTTAGGTATTTATCTGTTACTGTTGGGAAGATAATATCAATTTGGATGGCATGCTTCCTTTAAAAATTAGAGATATGGTATTTCATTAATTTTATTCTTTATTTATGAGAATTTAATCCCTTTAGATATATATCGTGCATGGGCACAAACTTGTCAGTTTCCAGAGGGGGAGGATGGGAGCAGGCCATAGTCAAGTAAGGAATGACCAAGGGGAAAAAAACCACAATAAAAATGAATAGACCCAAGGCTGGTGTCAAGACTGACTTTAGAGGGATATAAGCTTATAAATGGAAAAGAGAATAGTAATGGGAGTTTCCTTCATTTTTAGTTGGAAGACACAGCACTTGAATAAAACCAACAGGGCTACAGACAATTTAAATGTGCTGTGTCACATTAGGGTTCCTTAGATGAATGTGTTGCTACATTGCAATAAGTCTTTCACAAGACAAAATTATGCCTAAGCAGAAAGGGTTTGGCTACAAAGGCATGAGAGTGATTTTTCTGATATACAGAATATTACAGGAAGGGTCAAAGCTATTTTGATCAGTGTTGTCAATTCTGGAAGTAACTGTCAGAGATGGCTTCTTTTTTCTTCACTCGAAAGATCAACACGTTGGAAGCACTGATATTTTTACATTCTGACCCTTGGCAATGTCCATTAGCATATCATGATGAAATATGGCCAGAAAATATGCAAATATTAATTCAGTACAAATGTACAGTGTTGGTGCTATTGTTCTTCAAATGGCAAACTTTTCAGCGTGGTTCATATCTTGACATAGTTCAGAGGAACAGCATTGATTGTTTACCACTGTTGCTAGTGGTAAAATACTCTTCTATAGAAATCCTTGCATCAATGTAATGTATTGAGGAGCCATCATTGCTCTTATGAATACCTGCATTCATTAATTGCAATTGTTCCACCAGGATTGGGTTCTTTGCCTAGAATGACTTGAAATTGTGCCATAATTGCATTGTTCTCTCCTTAGCAGAAACTAAGATAAATTCAGCTTCATGAAACTATATTTCATAGAACTGTATTTAGAGAGTTAAACCAGCCAAAATAAGCACCAATAACTAAACTTTTTGTGCATGCCCATCTACTTTTATTTATTTATTTGACAGTATTTATCATCTACACCATGCAGCTGACTCTGGGAAGCTGATAACAAGACCGTAAGACAATTAACTAAATACAAAAATCAAAAGGGCACAATATATTTGAAAGTATGAATGATGGTCATCCATAACCAGTTAGGGATTACATCCCTGAGACACATCTCCTTTAGGAGGACAACCCACTCCCTCTCTTTATCTGGCAAGATCTCAGAAAAACATGCCAGGTCTGCCTTCTCATACATGTTTAATTCACTGCCCCCTTTTATATGTATTATATGTGTACGACACACATTTAAAAAGGCCGGCCTTGAATTATTTAGTTATATCTAATATTTGTAAAGTTGTTGACTGTGTCAGGCTAGTCTTTCTATTATATTGTTTTTACATATTCTCTGGTTTTTTTATTATCAGCATCTTATCCTGTCAAGGATTCTAAATGAGGAACTAATTAAATAAATGCAGTTCTTTTTTCTACACCCTCTGGGATAAAGTGGCCTTATAACTGTATACAAATCTTTACAATCTAATGAAAGGAATATTTCTCTTGATTAATCTTTCTGCTTGTAATACTAATGGTCAAAAGAAATGAGACAAGAGTAGACCTGAGTTTGGGTAGCTCTGCTTCTATTAAAAAAGAGTGATGCACACCTCTTTCTGCTTTGACCTGGTTTTGCAATAGGCAATTTTTTCCCTATATTTATAGCAGATTTTTCTTTGAACGGTCTATTTATTTACCTATTTGTTTGTCTTTCTCTTTGCTTATTTGTTTTTATGTTCTGAAACAAAAGATTGTGGCATAAACAATGACAGGATAAAAATAAGTAGCCTCAGTGACATATTTCACTCAGGAAAGAGTTTCTATTGATTCAAAGTATACACTTTAAATGAAGAGATGCAGAAAGGAACAAGGTTAGAACACAAGCTTGTTTTTGTCATAGGGAGTATAAAAGTAATGGGATAAAAAGAACTAGCTTTCTTGATTACCTATTCATTCAACCAATGTTTTTCACAAATAGCTAAAACTTATATTGAATGGGCAGACACAGCATATTTCTTATGTTGCTAAGTCGATAAGAAACAGAAAATAAGACCATTTTATATCAGAGTGCACCTGCTTTAGGCTAAATCTCACTTTCTTTTCTTCCTTATTGTCCCAGAATTAATGTTGGAATACTATGCCCTATTTGTGGACACATTCTTATATCAAAACCTGGGTTTGGTGTTTTGTAACAAATCTGGAAATGAAGATAAATGTCATTAGCATTAATTGAGGGTAGCGTTTGTTAACGTTTAATTTCCAAGCAAAATATAAAGTAAATAACATGTTTACAAGAACAAGAATTTTGAAAAATAAATTATATTGGACATAGGGCTATAGTAGAAAATGGCAGACCTGTTTAATATTTCCTTTCCTCCATGTATGCAAAACATGTTTTTCCTTTACTCTCACCAAGTACAGCTATCAATTGTAGTCAGTATAGCCAATGGTCAAAGATAATAGGAAATGATGTTCATTGTTCAATGTTCATTAATATTGTAAGCCACCCAGAGTTATCCTGTGATAAGATAGGCGGCAAACAAATTTAATAAAAAAAATAGAAATAAAATTGTCATCTGGGAGGGGGTCCTAGTTTCATTTTTAAAAAGTCACATAATTGTGTATGTCTATACTGCTCAGTTGGTCTGGATTAAATGATACTGCTTGAATACTACATCCCAGGTGTCAAAATCCCATGTCTGGTTCACAGTGTATTTATATTGGGATATGTACAGTAAAAGAGGATTTTTCTACCTTCTTTGCACAGTCATATTTGCTCATACTTTTCCCACCTATCTCCTTTTTATCCTTCTCATAATTGATCTAAACGTCTGTAGAAGGGAGCCACTTCTTCCCATATAGGAAAATCATTTCTATATTGCTCAGAAAGTTGTGAAAGTATAAAATTCTCCTGCTATAGATGTTCACTCTAAACATAAAGATGGCAATAAGTACAGAAAGCGAAACAGAAAGTATATTTGTCTCTTCTTTCCTTCTTGCACATTCAGTGAAATCTTTGAAAGAATAACTAAATAAGATTAAGCACTATTCTCAACCATTACCAACTCCATCGATCCATCAGTGCATTCATTAAATTGGATTGAACATAAGCCCTGTAAATGGCTGGTGAATTGTTCTAAGATAACTTAGAAATAATGATTTCTAGGAATAATAAAGAGTTTCAGTAAAAAAAAAAAAACCTACTGTTAGAAGATTTAGATGTCTCATTCCCAGCATATCCAATGGTTAGATCAAAATTTGCCACCGTGTGTCTAGAATAGAATAGAATAGAATAGAATAGAATAGAATAGAATAGAATAGAATAACAAAATTGGAAGGGACCTTGGAGGTCTTCTAGTTCAACCCCCTGCTCAGGCAGGGAACCCTATACCATTTCAGATAAATGGTTGTCCAATGAAAACATGCATTAAGAAGTTAAATCTCTTTGGGCCACAATTAAAAGAAAGTTACTTTGTATTCAAGAATATCCATCTAAAACATTGGCTTTGCTTGCTCAGTATTGCCACCTACTCTGACCAAAAACAACTTTTCCAATTATTTAATTCAGTGTAACAATTCCATTCCTCCTTGGTGCTCTCTAGTTTTATCAGATTTCAGCTCTCATCTTCCTTATCCAATAATTATGCCAGCCACAGATGATGGAACCTGTGGAAGATGGAAGTTGGAAGAAGATTTTTTCCAAGGTAGTTGAGAAATTCATCCTTTTATTCATGAGCTAGAAATGGGACATAGAATAGAATAGAATAACAAAGTTGGAAGGGACCTTGGAGGTCTTCTAGTCCAACCCCCTACTCAGGCAGGGAACCCTATACCATTTCAGATAAATGGTCGTCCAATATCTTCTTTAAAACTTCCAGTGTTGGGGCATTCACAACTTCTGGAGGCAGGTTTTTCCACTGATTAATTGTTCTAACTGTCAGGAAATTTCTTCTTAGTTCTAGGTTGCTTTTCTCCTTGATTAGTTTTCATCCATTGCTTCTTGTCCTACCCTCAGGTGCTTTGCAGAATAGCTTGACTCCCTCTTTGTGGCAGCCCCTGAGATATTGGAACACTACTATCATGCCATATTTGCTAATTAATATCCATAATAGCAATGTATGGAATGTTGGCCTTCTGTTTATTTGTTAATCTGAGTGAGGTGATCAAGGAAGCTATTATTTCTTTTCTAAGAAGTGAGTACAACAGTGTTAAGATCTTTCTGTTCTAGAAATCTAGCATTTGATATTGCTTGGTATGCTCATCCCTCACTACTTATTAATTGCACTATTTTAGAGTAGAGAACGATCTCTGAAAGACATCTATATAAATTATCTGCCAAGAATATCCCTTTGATTCATGTGAAGTACATCAAAATAGCCATATGCAATATATCATATAATATATGGATCTTTTTTGTTCTTTTTACTCCCTATTAGAGAGTCTGAAAATGCTCCAAAATGATGTTTAAAATATGTAGAGGAAATTAATAAAGCTATCTCATGCATCAATATAGTTATCTACTACTTGTTCAGGGCTAGGTTATGAGTAAGATTATCATTTGTTTTACAATAACAAGCCTTTCTATTGGGTTTTTGTTGTTGACATGTTAAAATTCTTCTTCATACAAAGCTGCTTTTCATACTATAAATGCTTATGTGGTAAAATTAACACATTTGGAAAATGATATTTATTTTCTTGTAAGAGATGGAAGGCAGCTCTGATTATTTGCTAACTTAAAAAAAAAATCCCAAAAGCTATAGAGCTCATTTCAGTTCAGAAATGTGCATAAAACAGATTATAGATTGAATATTTTGTAACTTGACTACAATACTATAACCTGTCCAATAATACTAGACTCTGCTCATTTGTCCATTCCAAATCTCATGTAGATCATTATCACTTATTCAGCTGAAGTACTTAATTCTGTTTCTAATCTAAAAATGGTAAATAAAGTTAAGGGAAATGTGTTTTTGATTTGTACATCTGTTGCAGGGCAAATTGGAAAGGAAGGAATAATCAATCCAAAATCATTACAGTGAAACTGCATATGGTAGATTATATGGAATGACATTGTGGTTGCAACATTTGTATCTATCTTCATTTTTCCTTCCAAAATTTGAATTAAAAAGCATATCTGTAGAAAGTTGTATTCAAAAACATTTTATGTAAAGGGAATCTGTGTGTACAAAAACCATATATAACATTCACTAGTTTGAAAGTGTACTTTAAAGAAAAAATATGTACAAAGCCCAGTATATCATGGAGGCTGGAGCATAAAGTATATGTATTAGGAAAAACTGCATCCAAATCCAATTAAAGGCAGTGGGGCAAGTGAAGAATACCAATGAATGTGCAGGTTCCATAATTTGTTCGTTATTCACAACAATAGAATAATATTACACAGGAATTACATTTGAAATAAACCTTATCTAAACAACCACAAGGTGTGTTCCAGCTTCACATCAGATTTCTATGGTGGTCCAAACAGATAAAGGCATGGAATATACTTAAATAGCAATAGCACTTAGACTCATATACCGCTTCACAGTGCTTTACAGCCCTCTCTAAGTGGTTTACAGAGTCAGCCTATTGCCCCCAACAATCTGGCTCCTCATTTTACTGACCTCGGAAGGATGGAAGGCTTAGTCAACTTTGAGTGGGTGAGACTCGAACTGCCAAACTGCTGGCAGCCGGCGGTCAGCAGAAGTAGCCTGCAGTACTGCATTCTAACCACTGTGACACCAACTCTCTTAACTTGGTACCCTCCAACTAGCTAGTAGATGCTTGGAAGACTACGAAAGTTACAAATTAGCACCACCAGGGGCTCTGGGTTAGGGAAGGCAGACACATATGGTGCCAATAAAGCATGTGACATCTTTAAAATCACAGTATTCAGGAAGGTAGTCTAAGGATGGCTCAAACACACTTTTACAACATAAATCAGCTACATTTTATGTTTTTATGTTTTTAAAGAATATCACCCATATGCTGTACATAGCTGAGAACTTTACAATAGATATTCACTCAATTTCCTTTTCTTTCCTTTCCTTTCCTTTCCTTTCCTTGTTTCTTCTATATGGATACTATTAGCTCAATATTTGAAAAATAGCCAGCACTTGAGTCAGCATTTAAAAGCATTGCCAGATTATTCTGTATCCTTTTTTCTTTTAAACTTATTTCTGTTCCTTATTCTGCAGTTGCTATAAAGCACATTCAATTATCATCGTGATAAAAAGGAGACAGCAAAACTCTGGATTTGTTTATATTTTTGATAAATTACATCTACACTGAACTTTAATCTCAGCTGTGATTCATCTTTGTAAATCAGTTTGGCAAATTATCAGCTCATAAATCAATTACACTAAATCAAGAACAAGTTTACAGATACAATACCAGAGAGAGTATTTACATAGCAATGACCTTTGAGACTGACACAAGTTGCTTGTCATTACATAATGTGGTATCTCTCCATAATATTAACTCTATTATGCTAAGTCTATAATAGTCTCGTATTGGATATCTAAAGGGGATGCATACCCTTCTATCCATATTTGAAGAAGCATGGACAGGAAGTAATGAATTAAATATAATCAAAATGACATCTCTATTTATTGAGGTTCCTTTTTCTAAATGAAGAGACAGTATAACAATATGCCAAAAAAGTTAAATTCTCATCATGAATAGCCTAGTAGTGCAATGTAACGATCAATTTCCACATCTTCCTTGCCAATCACAAGCTAATTCTGAAACAAACCAGAAAATATTAAGCTCAAAAAATAATTGTATTCCCTAATAATCATACAGTAAAGACTCTACATTATACCTGTCCTCCATATCCATCATTAGATAAAAATGTGGATTTTTCTCATGGCACACTGATACACCAACCAGATTAGATTTCTGTATAAGATCCATTTTCAAAATTTTGCCATGCAGTTACTGGTTTGCAAATAAATACAAGAATAACTAAACTCAGGAAAACTATGCACAAAATACAGATATTGAAAATTTTACATTCACAAAATCACTGGCAAAAATATGCCTATTTTTAAAAAGTGGACTGTTTTTTATATTTTAGAAGAAATATGCATCCATTTTTGTATGAATGCTTTGATTTTTCTTTTTACAGCCTAATGAAGAATTAGACTAAGGTGAGTTTATCATCAGGTAAATAAGAAATTATTACAATTGTATGTTTGTATCTGCACTATATCTAAACACAAAGTCAACAACACCAGGGTGGCTGTTGAAATTTCAATAAGTGTGTGAAGAAAAAATATTTCTGATCATACCATCTTCTATTAATTAGAACAGAGGTCCCCAATCTTTTGAGCACCAGGAACCAGTTACGTAGAGAGAGGTTTTTCCACAGACCGGAGGGGGCGTGGCTTTGTGTGTTGCCTGCATCCTACGGATGGGCTTTGCTTGATTGTGTGGACCGGTTGCTGGCATGCCACAGCCCGGTACTGGTCCACGGACCGGGGGTTGGGGACCCCTGAATTAGAAGGTTTCGGCATGAATGTTTAAAATATAATCACAGACGTTCTGAAGAAAGGTACAGTGCATGGCACATTCACTCTGCAAGTGCAAATATTGGATTAGCACACCTGAATAATTCAGTAAATGGGAATATCCATCACCATGCCTAGTTGTTAATAAATTTTCAAAAACTCACCATACACTGTGAATTAAATATGACTTCTATATCCTATCCAAAATGTAAATCCCCCCATCCATCTAGTTTTTTTATACATTTAAGTGTAGAATAATTGTATATTTACAGTAACTAAATTCATTTGATTAATGGATAGACATATATTGCATGCCATCCTTATAAGGATGTTTGTCATTCAGTAGTGAAGATGAATCATAGAACAATCTCTTTTCATAAATTCTAAAATGATAAAATGGGACACTTAATATTCAACATAAATTCCTGTATCAACTAAGTCAAAATGTTGTACAACTGGAAAGTAATTCTGCATACTTTACAAATGATGCAAATAAAAAAAACACCCTTTTATATTCTTGTTTATTTTTGTTCATCTGGGCACCAATTAAACAGTTAACCTTTAATTTCTGATCATTTATCATCCATGATTTCTTCTATGTGGTTCTGTAAAGTCATCTTTACAAGTCTGACAGACATAAGTTCTTCTCGCTTCCTTTCTTAAAGATAAAGAAAAGTTAACGTCTTTAATCTTGATATATTTAGATTGTATTTATGTATTTATATAATATTTATATTAGAGCACTAATATACATGAGAACTTACAAAATTCTGTTGGGGGGGTTCACTTCAATAAAGCTTTGAGTGAAACACTCCCTCGAAGCAAAACCATAACATGGCCTCTAAACAGTATGGTGACTGACTTGATTGATCAAAGTGATTTCTGCACATTGGGATTCATGCTGGGAAGCCACTTTCTTCAAGCCAGGAATGCCAGTGGAATGGATCATATCTTAACATTTCATGAGGTAAAACACATCACCACCTTTGTACAAAGTAGAATGCTCAAAAAGGCCTAATGTGGACTATTTATAGCCCTGATGTTATGGAGTTTTACTTGGAAGTATATGCATTATCAATAGATACCAAATAATTTATAATGTTTCTAGAAGATATAGAATGACCTCATCCTGCCTTTCATTTGAAAATTTAGCTACTGGGGTAGTTACGGAGAAGGGTCAGTCTTTAGTCCCTGCAGATAAGCTGACAGCCTTTCATCTCACTCTAATTAAGAAGATCACTTAGCACATGGAAGCTGCTTGGAATAGCGTGAAAAGAATTATGTTACAGAACACCACTGATGTGTGGAATGCTATGGAAAGTATGGGGGGAAAATGCTTGCAGGAATGAGGAAGTGAAACAATGCGAGTAAGAACAAAAAATTCATACAAGAGGTGATTTCTGCAAAAATGAAAATGAGAGAAAAATATTATATAAATGTTTTATCAGAGAGAAAACAATAATTGCAAGAATATAATGAAGGAGAACAAAGAATGGTGGTAATAAAGAGGCCGAGAAACGGCAGAATGCTTATTATGGAAATTTAAAAAACATTTTGCAAGTGAAAGTGGCTAAACAAAAAGCCTTTAGCGGAATAATAGAATTAAGTATAATTGTGACTGAATTATGCAGGGTGAAACTGAAGTGAGAGAATGCTGACAAGAATATTTTAGAGATTTGTATGAGAATTACAGAGATATTGATTCTTTTGTGGTCTTTTTCAAGACTGTCAATATGATTTAGTTTAAATGGGCTTTGGGGAGGTAATTGGACTATTGGGATTTTCCATATTTTTTCTATTTGTTTTTTATGCTGAGGCTCAGTTGATTGTTTGCTCTCTCTTTTTTGTACTTCTTATACATTGATTACATTTATTTATTTTGTAGCCTATGTTGTTGATTTGGTTGTTAGATGTAAGATTTATATGAGATTCTTTTTTATGTTTACTGTAAATACCCAGAGTCATTATGCTGGGCAATGCAAACACTAATAAATATTAGTGTCCAAGGAAGTGTTTGGGAAAAAGAAGTGTAAATGCTTTCAGGATATTGAAAAATGACAAGATCGCACATGGTGTAACTGGAGAAATCTTAAAATATGAAAGCAACTCTCTTTTGGAATGATTATATGATTTCTTTAATGTATGTATAAAGACCACATTTGTACCTGATTTCAAGGAAAAATGCCAATATTGTTTTCCAATACAAGGGGAATGGTAGCAAGACTGAATAGAAAAACTACAGAAGGAATGTAGGTTAACACTATACCTCAGAATAGTGGCAGAATTCTGATTGAAATGATATAAGATGTTACCATGCAGCATAAATTAGGAAGACCTTATACTTTATGCAGGAGATATACAAGTCAGATTTTGTTCTTTTTTTCTCAAGTTATCAAGAAATGTAGGAATGTGAGAAAGAAACATTATTGTTTGCTTGTTGATTTACAGAAAAAAATCTTTGATTAAATGCTTCAGTAATTCCAGCAGCAATTTATTGTTTTCATTCTTGATTTAATCTCCCTCTTTCCCCCTTGTTGCTGTCTCTTGGGGGGGGGTGTTCCCTATAGAAGTGTATTTTTCCAAAGTATTCTTAGAACTCGACAAATACCTATTATCCTTTTTCTTACAACTGTGAGACAATAAAGCAAGTTAGGATTGTTCCCCCCCCCCCCAGCATTCCATGAACGAGTGAAAAGAGTCCTGAGAGAAAGCACACAGCAAAAATATTTAGATGCCCATTTTGCCCAACATTTTATTCAAATCAAGCTCCAGTGGACTTGAAAACAGCTAACTTCTTATCTAATCCTATCATTCTTAAGCTGTGCTAGGATGACACAAAAATCTAGACTGGTTGCCCCATTCTTTTGATATTTATCACAAATATTTTTACTGCATAGCATTAATCTAGAACGTGCAAGGAAGAAGAGATTTAAAAAGTACTAATGGCCGTATGATCATGATTATATTAAATTCAGCTGTTTGTAGTGAATTTTTTTGTAGTGAATTTTTTTTCCCTCTAAACAGATTTTCTTTTTTAAAAAAGTATCTTAAAAACATACCAGTTTAGTATTTAAATGCAAAAGAGGAGAATGCAAATACAAGAGAAAGTACCTGTTGCAATTCAGATCTTTGCAATATTTATCTCCTGGTTAGAAATAAAAATACACTTTGGCAGGAAAGAAATCTCCAGGGGTGTATTGACTATGGCAGATGTTTGGGGAGGAAGATACTTCTACTTGATTGAATCAGAAACTAGAAAAAGGTAATGCTTTTTGCATTTTAACTATTTGGATATAAGTTATAAGCAGGCAATTATCATAAAGAGCCAGAGGGATTATCAGAATGCATTGAAAGATGATTGATGATGATGATGATGATGATGACGAAGACACATACAGTGACTTTGATACAAGGCAAGTAGACTATCATCTCTCTAATGGAAAGGGACTTGTGAATTTAAGCCCAGTATTAAGACTGTCCACACTACTTCACAGTTTAGAGTTCATCTGTTTAACAATTTTCAGACTAAAATGCTAGGATTTTAAACTCAGGAATATTGAAATTAGGCCCAGATAATAATGCTTGTTTTCCATCCTATTTTAAGCAATAAGCCACCAAAGATGAATGTTAGATAGCCATATAAATGACACACAGAATTCTAAGGCTATTCCACAATTTGAAAGGCACCCCTTAATAATCAGGTAGAGAAAACAAGAAATACTGGCATGTATATTCATCTCTACTATCTTTAATGGCTTTTATATGGCTCTATGCATTATGCAGAAAGTGGCTGTAAATTATTATTTTTGACTTGGCCACTAAATGAAATATTATAGTGAATGCACTGGACTATACTGACCAGCGTTCTGTGAGTTATTATTATGTAGATTTTGTGATTGCTATAAGGGGTGGAAAAAAATCAACAGCCAAATAAGACCTTTCCTGGAAAGAAAAGATGACTATCAGGTGTCCATATGCAGCTGCTGGTCTCCTCAGCTTCCCTGCCTTCTTCTTTCCTATGTTGATCTTGATTAAAAATTATTTTAAATTATAACTTTCTTTTTTTAAAAAAAAAAAAAAAGCCAGGCTCATGATTTTCAGAGTACCACTTAAGATTTTAAACATTCAACTAATAATTAAATAATCTCCTGGACAATCATTTTATTCCATTGTTTGGTCACAGCCAGGGATCACAATTATTCCATTCAAACTGTCAAGCACTGACATTCACTCTACAAACTACCCAGATAATAATCAGTGAATTTGATTTGCAAGTAAAGTTGCAATTGCTCCTCTATGGTAATTAATTATAAAGGATTACATGATGTTTAATAGTCATTATGTTTAATAGTTCCATTCTTGCTTTCCTTGCACAGAAAAATTGGTGGATAAAATAAATATCCAACTTTCTACAATTATGATTCAATCATTTGTTAAACCCTTAAATCTATATCAAGTATTTAGAACCTAGGAAAAGGATATTCAGGTGCCATTAAAGTCTAATTTTCCCCTTTCTTTACAGGCAAAGACTAAATGTTACCATATAGAGAAATAGAATTCCATCCCAATATTGCATTTTGTGTAATTGCATCATGAGTGAGCGGCTACAGTTTTTGTATGATTTTCCTGTAAAATCATTTTTCAGTAAAAAGCCAACACATCATTTCAAGTATGTAAGTTTTACATGGTCTTTAAAAATTTTCTTGGATTTATAAAGTCTTGACATGTAAAACTAAAGTATTCACTTGGAGCAAGCAATTAAAAACTTTTTAATCTTTGCAACAAATTGAGCATACCACAGCCATATGCATATTTAAAGCTATGCAATAAAATAATGCTAAAAT
>NW_015386638.1:53915-74979 GCF_001527695.2 Protobothrops mucrosquamatus | reverse complement strand
TATATGAGACCCTATTTATGAAATAGAGATATACAGATCAGATGGGATTGCTACTTACTTATGTACAAAGCCTCCCTGCCTGAGCCGCTTAACTCTGTGGCTAGTGTGGCATAGAGTTTACCAGGTTTATTGTTCTAGGATCCAACCTATATTTTAGATTATAATCTAAGAATGGTACCCAGTTCAAGTTTGGAAATTATTCATATGGTGATTTTCAATAGATAAAGGAAACAGAAGAAGAATGAACACAAAAGTGTATAACATGTTAAGGGCATATTTTTATACTATCCATAAATGATTATAGCGAGTAGTACTTTTCTCAAAGAGAATGTTGACAAATAGGAAAATAATACATATCAGGCCCTCAATATCTAATCCATTCATTATCTGTTTTATGGAAATATCAGCTGTACAAAAGAAAAAAGAAAAATGCATATACTGGCTGATTCTATCACATGTGACTGACACATTCCTGGATATTCCTGCATAACTCCTTAAAGAAAGCTCTGTGCTCTTCTCACTATATTAAGTATGCAGATATTAAGATACTCTGATGAGTTACAGAAGCTTTATATCATAATAACACAGCATTGCCAAAGAACTTATATATACAAATGCTTCTGTCACTACAAGCTTTTCTCTAGTGATCTGCTGGAGGAGAAAAATATATTTATTACCTTTCACATTAAATTCAAAAAGTTCAATCACAGTGCTGATTCCTTGATGTTATAACATTAAAGTATGATTGTATGATATATCACACTCTTCTTTCAGGCTGAAAAACTCTTGTCTAGAAGGAGTTCCCCAGGGCCTTGTTAGAAGAAGGATTATTGCACCACAGCTTTTTATTGCCTAACTCTAAAATAAATTAAAGTTGATGCCTATTATTATCTAATGCAAGAGAGAGGGAATCTGTAGGTTTCTGAATTTTACTGGACTATAATAGCTCTGATCTATATGCAAGAAACATCTGGAGAACTATTTTCTCATCCCCAGAATTCTAGAAATCATTGGCCCATCATGTTCTTCAAACAACAGTCCTTATAATTATTTTTATACAACATGTCCTCATGATGTTGCC
The DNA here is from genome assembly GCF_001527695.2 of Protobothrops mucrosquamatus. Classification (NCBI taxonomy): domain Eukaryota; kingdom Metazoa; phylum Chordata; class Lepidosauria; order Squamata; family Viperidae; genus Protobothrops; species Protobothrops mucrosquamatus. The sequence continues at coordinate 73,898 of NW_015386638.1, read as the reverse complement.
TCCAGTCTTCACTCTTTAGTTGTTTTAATTTTAAAATGATGCTTCCCTTATTCTGCTGACACAATGTTTGCTGTTAATACAGTCTAGACCAGGGGTAGTCAACCTTGGCTCTTTTATGACTCGTGGACTTCAACTCCCAGGATTCCTGAGCCAGCTGTGCTGGCTCAGGAATTCTGGGAGTTGAAGTCCACGAGTCATAAAAGAGCCAAGGTTGACTACCCCTGGTCTAGACTCTAGGTTGTTCAGTGTCCCCCAGTCACAGTGCACTCCCCTTCATGGTAATTTTGGCTTGGACTTCAAGGATGACTGGACATCTGGCTGCTGAGGAGGCACCTCCTTGTATAGTGCTGACCAGCACTTTTCAAAGCATTTATCAGATCTTACATAGGTTTCTTATATGTAAAGGTTTGTCCCTGTGAATGAATGGCTAAAACTTAAACATGCACAGAGAGTCAATTTAAATCAGGTTCTGTCAACTGTGTACCTCAGATCTTGCAATTTATCAGAAGTACGTGTTATTTGTACTTTAGTCTTTGCTTCTTCTTTTTTTCCAAAAGCCCTGCCTATCTTAGGGCCTGTGTATCTCAAACAACATGCTCTGGATGGAATCTGTCTATCCAGTGAGTTCAAGCAAGAATTGTAGGCTAAGAGTCCTATCCTAGAAGAAATGTCATCTTCAACATCACTGATGTCAAGTCTTTTTAGTGATGCTGTCCTTTTTCTGGAATGCACACAGATATACAGTATGGTTTAAGGCTGCAATACAGATAGAACAAGGGCATATCATTACCATTGGCTAGAGAAGACTTCAGATCTTGACAGCAATTTTTTTAAAATGAAAGTGTCTCTTAAATAAAATTGTAAAAGAGTCTTCAGTATGTGTAACAAACATTTCTTTACCATAGTTCTTTAGCTTCTTGTTTATTTTTTCCTCCAATATTTAAATTACCTGTAAATTACCTATCTCTTTCCTATTATTTTTACTCCCAAGATACTTTATAACTGCTTCCTCATGTTGTTTTATTTGTAAATAGCTGAATATTTTTTCTCTTTTAGAAAACACAATTATATTTTTCCTATTTTGTACTGTTTGCAAAGAATCCAAGATGGCATTTTCCTGAACTGTTGACTGGTTGTTATTGGTTTTGTGAAGAAGCGATAAGAATGGCAAAATATTATACAGAATAAAGTGCTTAGATTACCTATCTTTCAAAGTTGGAAGCCTGAAAGAGGATTCATTAGATAGAGAAATGAAACCAAGAAATGTAACATTGAGCAAAAAGGAGTTTAAGCTCCTTTGTCCCATTACTATTGTTTTAAAATACATCCTCTCTTATTACATCTTGTTACAGTATGTCAAATTCAGCAGCTCTAACTGACCTGAATAATGCTGAGAGATGGGTCAATAATATCTGGAGGCCTTCACATTATCCAGGGTTAGGATAATGTAGTAATCTAGCAGGTCATTGCATATCATACATTACAGTAGTAATCTAGTAATCATTACAGTAGTAATTAGATTACAGTAGTAATCTAATCTAATCATACATTACAGTAGTAATCTAATCATACATTACAGTAGTAATCTAGCAGGTCATTGCATATCATATCTGGTTGATCTGTGGTACACACATTTATCAGAGCTCTGGATGAGATTGCTCCAACATGGATTTTCTTTGTTTATAAATAGGTTCTCTGAAGCTCAAACTCCACCATCTTTAGGCTTGATACATGCCCATCCTGTCTCCTTCAGATGATGGTGGTGTTCTTTTGGAAGATCTGTAGATATTAAGAGTTGGGAAGTTCCACTCCTACCACATTGGGTGATTTCAGTAAGTTGTCATGATGCAAGTACAGGGGAGTATTGATGTCATGGGTATTCCAAGTTTTCTATTCTCCCTGATGCTATTTAATATATACGTAATATTCCTGACAGAGATAACTTGTCAGTAAACAGGAAGGCTGAATATAAATATGCTATTTATATTCTGTTATGTATCACCATTCCAGACCAGGATGGAAATGTCATGATCTAAACAGTGGTTAGAGATTTTGAGGATTTTGATGGACTAAACAAACTCAGACTATATTTATTTAATAATTTATTTCCTGTCTTTATTATTTTTACAAATACATCAAGGCGACATTATTAAGATGGACTTGTTATCTATCAGTAACTATCAATCCTAGTAATTACTGTAGTCAGGTTTACAATCTCTCCAAAGGAGATATTTCATGACTTGGGGATCAGGTTGGAATCTCAGCTCCTGGTCAAGTAGCAATGGAAATCTTTACCCACAGTGAGTTAGAGCAGCAGTTAATAAACCATACCAAAACCAAGATCTCATGCTGACCCTGACACATATCTTGATCACCATTTTGTTGGATTACTACAACACAATCTGTATCTATCTATAAATGATAGTTTTGAAAAATTATTGGAGAAAATGTATGCTAACATGTATGTATAGTTTATGATTGATACATATTGTCACTGATTTTATTAAGTCAATTATTTCCATAAATGTGCTTCTTGATGTTATAAATAAGCTATCTATATTATGACAACCAATAATGAAGTTAAACATAAGCAATTTACAAAAGAAATTAGAATACAATGAAACTACAAATACAATTTGAATTTAATAAACTTGCCTCATCCAATTAGCCAAGATCTTCATTAGAAAAATTATTGGGGGGAGGCTTGTGGATTATACTGTTAAACAAAACAATAAACATAGAGAAAATATAAAGAAAAGAATCTGCAGTTTCTGTATTTGTATCGTATTTTTTACAAAAATATTTCAAAATTTAGTATACTTACACTCTGTTACTTTAACTGCCCAACAACAAATGTATCAGTACCTATCTCTGAGGAATGTGATTAAACTGTATTACTTTGCAAGGTAGCTGCTAGAATAAAGATCCTAGCTTGCATAGGATATTGTGAGCATATCTGAGATAAAGTAAGGTTTTTGTTGCCCTTGTGGGTTACTGACCAAAATGTGTTCAAACTGAATGTTTCAGGCTCATTTTTTGCAGCTTATTAAAAAAAGTCTTATGAGAAAATCTCATAAAATCTCAAAGCCATGACTGGTGATAAAAGTCAATACCTATTGATGCATTTGGTAACAACCTTGGCATATGGAAGACTGGGACTAGCAATGTAACCAACTAAATGACAAAGAGTAAGAAATAATGAAATAAAAGATGAAAAGTTGCTTGTCAGTTGAACTGAGTGGGAAAAAAACACCATATAATAGAGCTCAGTTAAAGAAATCTGATCTTGCGGAATGGAACTGATTAAAACTTACAGGGAAGTGAAAATGTAGCTACAATTATGACATTTGCCAAAAAGGTAAAAATGTAAGTTGGAAAGTATTATTTGATATGATCTACTCTGTGGTGGGAACATATGAAAGGTTAGTGATAGTTGCATATTATTATCTAATGAATAATAGTAATAGAAGAAAAAAAGGCATATTTTGGAAAAAATTGTGCAGCATTCTGAATGAAAGTGATCTATAGGAAAAATTATTCTGTTAAGTGACATGAATGGGCAGGAATGAGGTAAGGGAGTACAGAAAAAGTAACTTGGCTATTTGGTGATCTAAGAATAAGTGAGAATTGTAAGTTTGATTAGAAAAAATGTCTAAGGTTTTATAAATTCTACATAGTTCTGTCTGACAAAACTATACATTATTTTCAGAGACAGTGTCTTCATACTTAGAAATAATGAAGACCTACTTAACCAGTGAGCATTACAGCCCAGTTTATGAACTTCCTGAAGGTCCAGTATCAAGTGGAAGGCTGTTCAGTACCTAATATTCAGACTAGACATAATATTACTGTATCTCATACAAATTCCCACCTTTTCCTTCGAGCATTCACATCAATAACTGTTGAAATAAAGATCTTGTGGTAGTTATGTGACAGGTCCTAGGTGCAAAAGGAAGAGGTTAAGTGAGGGAATGTGGCAAAATTCTATGGTATCTTTCAGCCATGCATACTTTCCAAAAATTAAGATATTCTTGCCTCTGTAATTATAATAGCAATAGCACTTAGACTTATATACCACTTTGCAATGCTTTACAGCCCTCTCTACACCGTTTACAGAGTCAGCCCCCAACAATCTGGCTCATTTTATCGATCTCTGAAGGATGGAAGGCTTAGTCAACCTTGAGCCCCGTTAGGATTGAACTCCTGGCAGTGAGCTGAATCAGCCTGCAATACTGCATTCTAATCACTGCACCACCATTGCTCCTAATGAAGCAATTAAAGGGGAAAAAATAAATACTGGGATTGATTCCAAAGAAAATGTTTCTTGAATACATTACATTTGCTTGGTGGTGAGAAATAATCTCATTTTTTGACACTTTTATCCATGGGAGGCAGATATATTTAACTATTCCTCAGAAAATCCATAGAACCACATTGCTCCATTTTGCGTTCAGCTGCTCTTCCTAACAGGGTGATTTTTTTCTATGTCTGTGCTTAGAAGTAGGTCCTATTATGTTCATTGCTTTGATTCTTTGCCAGTTAATTTTTGAATAGTTTCTTTGTGAAAAATGAAAATGTGTCACCACATACCCAGGTTAGCATCACCTTTAGCAAAGAAAACTGTGCTGCCCTGTATCGAGTATTTCACTGATTCTTAGGATCACCGATTCTTAGTTATTGTGCCATTTTACTTCCTGTATTAATTGTTATAATTAGATCTTTGAAAGAAGAATAAATATTGAAATTAAAGTCCTCCTCTTAGTTCCCCCATTTTATAAAAAGACAATAGCAAAATGTTCTAGCTCCTTGTTATTAAAAAACCAAAGTTACCAGAGTGAACATTTTTATGTTCAATGGCAGCATCAGTGCTTCATGCTGAACAGAACTGTGGTTATCATTCTGAGGTAATCAAATGAATCATGCCAGTGTAACAATGTTTTTTTAATATTAATTTGTTAATATTTTCCCCAACATGTGCTTGAAATAGAGTAATTCTACAAACTCAGTAGAGTATCGGTATCTATGAATTTCTGTGAAAAACAATCCAGGAAAATGGTTGGGGATTATTTTATAGATAGTTTGATTGAAAAAACAATTCATACCACCACCTCAAAAGTTTATGGGTGGTATGCAGTGGTCCTTAATGTAATCTAGTGCCAAACCTTAAAGGGTTTTGTAGATAATCTGCATTTTATATTGGGCCTAGAAATCTATTGGCAACTTCAAAATTGATGTTATTCTGCAAAAAAAAAAAAAATGCTTTCCCTTGCTAGCAGGTTGGCTATAGCATTCTGTACCAGTTACGGTTTCCAAGTTAATTTCATTTGCAGTCTCACATAGAGCAAACTACAGCATCCAACCACATGAGAACCAAAAATTGTTGTTGCCAATACTTCGTACTCCATTTAAGGCTGTAACCAATACAACATTTGAAGCTGGGCAAAGAGTCCTTCCATAAACCGTGTTCTCCACCATCAGGAATGGGCAAACTTTTTCACAGGAAGCCCAATCACATCTAGAGTAGCTATCAGAACCAAAATTTCTGGAAAGTTTAAAAGTTTATAGATAAGCAGCACTTTCATTTTGTTATATAGTTTGAATTTCTCTCTCCCCAGACAGTCCCTCACAGCCTTGAATATAATTCAAATACCTGCTCAAGACTTCCACTGCATCGTAAATCTTGGGAAGGCAGTCATGGAAATGACATTACCTCATATGAAACAAATAGCTAATACTCCAAAATATTTCATGTAGATATTAAAACACATGGGGGTAGGATTAAACTGTCCAGTATTAAGATACAGAGGAACCAAGGGCTAATTTTGTTCCCCCAAACAGATAGGAGCAGAATCATCCCAGAGTGACTTTTCCAACCCCCAATCTTTGCAGTTGTTCCAGAAGAACATCTTGGTTGATGGTACTGAATGCTCCTAAGAGAACTATTAGGAGTATGAGAACTATACTCTTACCATTGTGAGGAATAAAAATTCAACTCCAAGGGTGTTGGAAAACAAAACAAGTTTTATTAAAGCTTTTGCAAAAGTGGTGGAACTCTTGGTAATGGCAAATCCCAGAGTCCACACTTGAATCAATTTTTGCATAGGTTTTTATACCTTGTCCCATGCATCATGCCACATCCTTCCAAAGTGAGCCCAGTTGATAGGCCCACCCAGTCACATGCTTTCCGACTGCCTAGCAATCATTACAATTACCAGACCCTCCAATTATTAGATCAAATGCCCCTTTTGTTCCTGTCTTATCTTCACTCCCTTTTCTGTGACATGATTTCTAACATCCTGCTAACTGGGGTATAGCCCTATCTACAAGGTAAATTGCTACCCAAACTGGGTAATTGCAGTTATAAAAGATTTATGTCTTCCCTTGTTTATCTATAAGAATGCTTGCTTTGCATCTAGAAGCTATGTGTGTAACAGAGTTCATGCTTCAGTTAAACATGGCTGCACTTTGGTTCATAGTTATACTTTAAAATACTAACTCTAAGCAGTTTTTATAAAGAATAAGCCTTATATAAAAAGAATAATATGTTATTCATAAGCTATATGCTATTCTACAATAGTGTGCACTATTCTAAAAGTATACGTTAAGTCAGTATATATAGTTTTTCTCTATTCCTTCAGCTTATTATATCTCCTTTCCTAAAAGTATCTTAGCTAAGTGCCTCTATATGCCTATTCCTTTAACAGAAATGGAAAATTATAACATGTACCGGTATATTTCTTGTGTACCTCACACCATCCAGGTCTTAGCCAAGGTTATTTACCACAAAGAGTAAACTGTATTTGTTTCATGTCCACGCTTGAATCCTATCTGAAGGGTTAATTCATATTCTGTAGGAATTGTCCTTCTCCAACCTTCAGGGGCAAGGTTAGAAATTAAGTGGAAGTTATTCAGAAAGGTTGACTCAAGATATGGTACCTTCAAGGAAGGCTATAACACCACCTCTTTCAAAGCAGTAGCATCACGCCCTCCCTCAAAGATGCACTAACTGGTTCCAGAATTCAGCCATGTATTTCCTACCTAACCACTAAAAAAATAGATACAGCATGAGTTGAATCCATAAGTGGTGGAGCTCTTCTACAGAAAAGATTATTCACTTCCTTGATCCCACAAGATCAAAAGAATCCCATCGTTGCAAGACATTGTCCTCTCCTTTCCCATCTCACATGGTTCTACCAATATGGCATCTAGGCCTGAGTGAATATAAATAACTTATCAGCAAATAAATTTTCCAAAACTTCTGAGTTGTCTGTAGGTATCTTTTCCCTCCCATTTTTCTCCAAAAGAATCCAGGTCACCCTGAATAGAGGTTCCAAATGAAAATTTGCAAATGTAGTAAGAATGAAAAATACATATACTTTCTTGCTCATTATCCTTGTATAGGCCAAAATATGAACAAGAACCAATGCTAATTATATTGATTTTTTAGTCTCTCACTACCATCTCTCCAGGTATTTTTGTAGTTGCTTCATTTTTCATAGCTATTATTAGAGGGCAATTTGGAAATGTAAGTGTAAATCAGATAAAGCAAAATGTTTCTTCCATGTAATAGTGATGCCAATGGATGGGAGTGACAGAGTGATGTTAGAGGTGGAACACAGATGTGTACAGGGGGGACAAGGTGAGCAAATAATGAAACATGTATGATATTGTCATCACACAAATGTTGCAACAATTATGTTTGTGTTAGATAGCAGTTGTTCCCTTGAAACTGAGAAATACCTTTTTCACTCCTGCTATCATTGCATTTAGAGTAAAGACATTTTACACTTGCACAAACATTTTTAGGACAGTGAGTCTACAGCACTGAGTAAGAAATTTTGCTATATTGATTTCAAAAAGACTAGTTTCTGGGTAAAAATATCTCTGTAACTTTCAAACAAGGATTTTTTTTTTTAATCATTTTTTAGCAGAATGTGTGAAATTCTACTTTCAACATGTTCCTCAAGAACAGAAATGACCAATACTGTGAACCAACTGAATTTTAAATAGGGACAATTTTAATGATTTTAATAAGACACAGCGACAAATATTTGTTTTTAATTGGTTTTTATTGGGGATAATGTTTTATACTGTTTTAATATGCTGTGAGCCGCCCTGAGTCCTGTGGGGAGAAGGGCGGCATATAAGTCCAATAAATAAATAAATAAATAAATAAATAATAACCTTGAGAAACTGAGGACAAATTACGTTGCTTAATTGGCCATTTGAAGTAGCCCGAGAGGATTTGAGATCATATACGTTTTGCAATGATTAATATTTGATCAAAGATGTCTTGTTTTACACAGGTGTCACAAATCCTTTCCCCAAAACAAATGGTCCTCCCTTTGACTTTGCAAGGCTGGATAATGGCACTTGGACAGAACTAAAATTCAAGCATTGTCCAGCATTAAGTAAAGCCACTTTACCATGAAGCCTGCAGTTATCCAAGCAAGGTCACCTTCTGTCATAGGAAAGGTATAGGGTCCTAAGCTAGAACTTCACTGTAGGTTTTAGGTCTGAGGTTCTTGCAAATGCAGTTTGTTACAGGAAATGGGCTGTGATTCTGGGGAGAGAAAAGGGATTTGCCCTAAAGTCCCTGCATACTGACTAGCTTGATACAATGGGTGAATTATTTATGGGGCTAGCTATTCTCCATATTTGGTGTTACATGTCAGAGTGTGCTTTGTATAAATATGTATGAAAATAATACCCTTCATCTACAAAGAAAATCAAAAGTATTCTAAGCTTTGAACCTAATAGTTCTATTAATTGGAAGTTTGTTGGTAGAACCCATATTCTCATAAAAAGACTTTTATTTTACCAGAAATGAACTACTGAGCTCAGTGGGCTTACTGCCAGATCTATCCAATCTGCTGTTTTTGCCCTATGAAAACTATACCAGCCTTCCTGTCATTTTTCTTGATGTTGCAGTTCCTAAATATCCAGACAGTGCTAGGTTGGGGAAGTCAACCTCAGACTTACCATAAGTAGCATTGCTCTCCATTTCAATTTACCCTTCCTTGAGGTTATAAAAGAGGAAGTATCTGCTGTTGGTATGAGTAAAGTGGATACAACGTCTTGGTTTAATATTACAGAAGTGATACATGTTGGAGTCTCGTTTTGATACTTACTTTTGTGGTCCCTCAAAAAGTACTTTATAAAATATCTTATGTTTTTATTGGACTGCATTAAAGATGCAATATAAATAAAATCCTGCATATATTTTTTACATTTTATGTTTTATTCTGTGATATTTTGCTCTTTTATTTGTAATGCATTATTTGACACTAGTCAAGGGAACAGCAAAACAGAAAACTCTTAGGAAAACAAATTGTGATTCTTGATATCTGTTTAAATTATAATTCTATTATAGGAAAAACTTTAAAATATAAGCCATTCTAGAAACAATGATATTCTTTCGCTATTGGCTGAGTTAACCAATGTATCTATAAAACTGGAGAAAATAATTATTTGCTCAATCATTAAAAAGAGAAATTACCACTTTTAATGTCTGTCTATCATGGAATAATAGCTGGAGGAAAAACATTGGCGTCTTTCAGCACAAATTAATTTTCAGTGCAATTTATTTCTCTTGTTTGTGGTCAAAGATCTAGTATAAGCCTAAATGAAATTTGAGAAGAGAGTATTATTTCCTCTTTCACAAATTCCTGGGGCACTTCAGTCTTCTCAGAGACACATAATCTCTATCTTACTATATATACGGAAGTATGAAAATGATCAAATAAAGTAATAAGCTGAAGAACTAAAATTGATTAGTGACAATATATCTCAAATTGGAACAAGAATTATGGACAATTTCCCATGGGGTATATGTTCATGGATAATGGATATAATTAATGATATTTCTTTGTATTTAGTTCTCCCACTCCTACTATCTCTTTCATCCATTCATTTTATTATTCTGTTCTACCATTCCATCTTCTTACCATTATTCTTCCTTCCTTAGAGACTCTTTCTCATTCAGTTAACTGAAGAACCAGCCTAAGAATCATATTGAGGGTAAATGATAGGCAGAAGACATTCCAGGAGCTTGAAGGTTTAAACAAAGATGTATGTAGTGAGAATGAACAGTCTTGATTATGTTACACATGCAGGTTCTCCACTGCTGTATTTTTAGCAATATTTGTTTATATTAATCAAGTGGAAAAAACTCTTATAATTGCCCCAAATATTTGCTTTTCCACTAAAATGATGTCTTTCGGTTCTCTGCAAGTTTAGAGGATAAAGAGATTGCAAGATTCTAATTATATCTTGAAAGAATAGAGAGACTTCAAGTCTCTAACTCCTACATTTTATATCTAGTATAAAACATAAATATAAAATATATGCTATATTTTTATAAAATATAAAAAGATATAAAACAGATAAAAAAGATATAAAATAATGAGTCTCTAGAAAGAGTGCAGAAAAGAAGAACAACAAAGAAGATTAGAGTACTGGAGGGTGAAACATATAAAGAACAGTTGCAGCAACTGGGTACTGTATGTCTATTTTAACAAAAAGAAAGACTAGGTGTGACATGACAGCAGTGTTCCAATATCTAAAGGGCTGCCACAAAGAAGAAAGGGTCAACCTATTCTCCAAAGCAGCTGAAAGCAGAACAAGAAGCAACGGATGAAAGTAATCAAGGAGAGAAGCAACCTAGAACTAAGGAGAAATTTCCTGACAGTTAGAACAATTAATGGAATGACTTGCCTCCAGAAGCTGTGGGTGCTCCAACACTGGAGGTTTTTAAGAAGAGATTGGACAACCATTTGTCCAATGTATAGGGTTTCCTGCTTGAGTAGAGGGGTTGGACTAGAAGACCTCCAAGGTCCCTTCCAACTCTGTTATTCTGTCATTCTGTAATTAGAATTGCAGACAGTTGCTCATAAGTGTCTTTATTATGATAGAATGGAGAAAAAAAGTTGCAGCAGAAATCAAGACCATGTTATTTTCATATTGGAAAGTAAGAGTTTTTCAATGAAGGATACCAAAAGATTAATGAAATGCCAAGACCACGCTGACAAATGAACAAATGATTTTGCTATTGTTTACTGCTTTAAAAAAAGCTTCAATTTGAAAGGTGTCGTGCTATTCCCATAAAGATCTTATTACAAATCGATTGTTTGTTGATCATTTAAATTCATCAAATAGTTGACCAACTTGTAAACTTAGCAGAAATAATTGCCTTTCATTAATGATGTTATGGCTAATAGCTATAAATTAACAATACACAGGTAATAGAGACACATGTTATTTACAGAAACATATAAGCATATTCTCCAATGGTAAACAAATATATCTGTACCACTAAAATAAAAAAAATTGTTAAGAGGAAATAAGAATTGGTAATCTAAATGGACTTTATGAAAATTCAAATGGACATATGGTTTTATATATATCAAATGGAGAAAGGAGAAGGAGTTAAAAAAACACTTAAAATGGCTAATAAGCATATTCTTAGATATAAGTTTATGTATATATGATTTTTCAAGCTATATTGTTTTGTTTCATAATATTATAATACAATTTTGAGAATTTTCAGTTCCAGATTAATTTACTGAAACTCTCTCTTTTTCTTTTTTTTCTCCCCCCCCTATATTTTATTGATTTTTAAAAAACATAAATCACTTAATAGTTGGTAAACAGTGTGTTTGCTGGGTTTACATTTGTAAAGAAAAATCATTAACAATTGGTTTCTATAATCCATAATCCACCTAATACATTTAGTTGATTTCCCCTTTTCTCCAAAATGTCTTCTTTGCAAACCTTGAATTAATACAGTTATTATTTTGATAAATAAGTTACATATATGATTTTTCCCAATATTCCTAGAAATAATGTTCACATCAATATAATATTTATTTTCTATCTAATCACTCTGGTTGCCTCATCTTATATCCTGTTACAGTCCTTATTTAGATTTGTTTCTCCCATAAAGTTCAAAATATTCTTGCTGGTTAAGATTTTCTCAACAGTTAATTACATTTAAAGATTTAAATCCATTTTTCCCATATAAACCATCTCAACACTTTTACATTTCTTAAAGAATAGGTAAAAACAGTAAACAAAAGGAAAAGAGAGCAAGAGTAAAGAAACATAAAAAGTAAAATACTACTTAAAATATATATTCCTCCTAAGCTAATATATATTCATTCCCAAAATTCCTTATTCTTTATGTCCACTTATTTGTTTTGTCTGCTCCTTCTTTGTTGTTTCCTGGAAGTTTTTTTGTTGTAGAGTTAACTTAGAAATAGATTGATTTATATTTTGAAATTTATTTTGGATTTCTTTGTGATTTGAACTCATTGTTGTTTGAATTAATTGCAGTATACTATATATCTCCTCCCACAAAAAAAATTGGTTACAGATTTATAGCCGTCAACTTGTGCCAATTTTTTGGAGATATCTCTAATAATTTTTGGAACATTATATTTACTCCCACACTTATCGGCTTTCCACTCATGTAAACTAGGGAGTGACCCTAACATTTTGAGAACATGTATTTTCTTAACAGGGATGTTATTATTTACTATTAATGTCAGTACTATTTTTATTTTTATTTTTCTTAATATATTGTAAAAAGTGATGTCTATTGCTGGTCTATGACCGTAATGTTGTTGTTGTTGTTGTTGTTGTTGTTGTTGTTATTCTTATTCTTATTCTTATTCTTATTCTTATTCTTATTATTCTTATTATTCTTATTATTATTCTTATTCTTCTTCTTCTTCTTCTTCTTCTTCTTCTTCTTCTTCTTCTTCTTATTATTATTATTATTATTATTATTATTATTATTATTATTATTATTATTATTATTATTATTATTATTATTATTATTATATCTCCTCCTGAGAGGTATTTATGTTTTCTTGGTATGTTCTATTTATATGTCTCTGATCCATGATGGCCAAAAGTTGAAGTTTTCCTTCTTATCTGCAAATAGCTTTAGAGTCCCAGTTAAATAGATATTTCTAATCCAAAGAGTTCAAAAAAGATTTTTTTTCTAAAGTTTATAATTCTCTCTTTGTCTGCAGCCCAGATTGTTGTCTTTTTTTGTCACAGCTGTTCTTTGTTATTAAAGCTTTGAAGGTCATAAACACAGATTAGCTTTTCCCAGGTTTTAGCAAGTTCTCTATAGAGATCATCATTGTCATAATCTTCATCCACCACTAGGTGTAAGCATCTATTTAGTTTTCAATATGAACAATGGTCTTTAAAATGAGAGTCTTAACCATTCAACAATTTTAAACTTGTCCAAAGTTAAATTTCAGCTCTCAAGTTATAAATTTATTTCACTACCATATATTTTGATCCTGCATGGAAATTTTAATTCACCGCTTCTGTTAGGTGGGGCGGAGGTCCCCCTCTTTCACTTTCAGAGGTATTTTGCTTCTTGGGGATCTTTTCCAAGAAGTTAAGTGTAGAATAGAAAAGGGAAAATCAGATTCCTCACCCAGTTTCAAGCACAGTGTTTACTGCTGGTTAGTTCTTTTGGACTTCAGTTGCAAGTAGCTTGGGCTGATGGGTGAAATACAGCCTTTCTCCTGTTGGGTTAGAAGGCTTTCCCCAAGACGAACAGAACAACTGCTGTCATTCCAGAGTCGCCGGGGCACCCTTCTTTCTTTGCCGCCTCTCCGGGGCGGCTTGGACCCATTAGGGTCTCCAGGCAGGACGAAAATTAGCTGCAGAGGTGCGGCGGTCCACAAGCCCATAACCAGTTGCTACCGCGCAGGACCGGAAGTCCCTGAAACTCCCTCTTTTTCCTAAACTTCATATTTAGGATCCACTCAGTGTTCCCAATGCATATGAATTTTTCAGGGTTTAGAAAATATATTTATAAGTGAATTTCCCCCTAAATCCAATATTAACTCTCTGGTAAAGCTGGACTAAAGAAAAAAAATGCATAGACAGGTATAGAGAAATAAAGTGATGATAGAAGTTTCCACTTCTGTCTTCATAGGCAGAGAAACATTTTCCATCAGTATACAGTATGTCAATAGATCATATTCCATGTGAGTCAGGCCCCAACGAACAACATGCTGGGTGCTATAATTGCTACCCAGGTGACTGCTTTTGTAGTTATTTCTATTTAGCCAAGCATTTTGGAAGAACTATTCTATTCTATTTTGTATTTTATTAAGGTTTTTTTTACTTTGACAGCAAAGAAACAAAGACCAATTAAACAAATTTATAATTCTTTAAACTGCTTCAGAATCTTTTTTATGAGGGCAAACAAGTAAATAAATTTATTTGTGAAAACCAAGAATTGAAAAATAAACAAAACAAACTGTTTAAAGAAGAAAAGGGACAATTCTTTGTAGTTCATTCCACATACTTTTGAAGTTCTGCCTGATAATTTTGAATGTGAATGCCCTCTATGGATTTTTTAGAGTAACTGATGTTTTGATCTTATATTGCTCAAGCAAGATATTCCTTTTATATTGCTCTTGGATTGAACCAATTATGGGTCAAGCAACATTTTCTGGACTAAACTTTGAGCAATATTTTCCAAATCCTTATAATGAGTGGAAAAAATAGTGTGTATGGGGAGGGGGGAACATCTATGTTGTTTAGTCTTTATACTGTTAACAATTTTATTTTCTAGTGAAATTTCTGTAAGTCTATCGCTGATAGTTTCTGGGTTGAGTAATGGACAATAATAAACTATTATTAGCTGAAATTCAATAATATTATTGAAAATATTGTTTGAAAAAGGAAGTCATTTCCCACAGAGGTCAAAAGCTGTTTTCTTTCTTTCTTTTTTACACTTTCATGATTTATTCTCTCACAATCTTTTTTATATAATTGAACAAACCCTATCTTGAAAATAGAGCAGTTTTTCAAAGAGAATTATTCTAAGCAATGACATCTCCCCATATACATTGTCACTTGCGTTCATTCAAGATACTTCTGCAATATTTGTGGGGGAAAAACCCTACAGAATATTCATGAAAAAACCCTATGTTCTTACAGAATATAGTAAAAATGCTATTACTTCAGATATTTTGATTTTCATTAAAGTCATTAAAATCATAGCCCTTTCAATTTTTCTTGGTTTAATCTTTATGGCAAAGCATAATCCAGCTTTTACAAATGGAAACAATTATTTACCTCCACCGTTCCGAAACAAGTTTTGAGAAGAATGCAACTTGTTCATACAAAGAGATTCCAGACTCAAGTACAAGCACAGGGTCTTTTTTCTCCAGCAAACCTAGTCCAATTATAATTAGGAGACATAAGAATTCATTAGCAACTCAGCTGTAAATGGCTAACCAACATTTACTGATTGGCTGCATCTGCAGTAGCAAGCTGTTCTTTTTGTTCTGTCAGCCACAGTTAAAGAAAGAGGGAAGAGACTGAGATGAAATGACATCACAAGGAGACTCTTGGTTTAAGCTCCAATTTAAGCAAATTATCCTCAAATCTGAACAGCAACTCTGACAAACTTGAGAGGTTCTTCTACTGAAACCAAAACCATCTGTTCTCCTTAATAAGGATATGTTCAAGAATCGCAGCAGCATATGAGTGACAAGCATGTTAAAAAAAATGTTGGACTTGAATATTAATGGAATTTAAAATAGCTTTTCTCAGAGACTTGTCATGAATAAATGCAGGATTGCCTTGTAGCTGGGAGAGTTCTCAGCACCATCACCACAACCACCAATAGGTATATGGGGTCAAATTTATCAGCTTCAAGGAAATATAGAGAGGCCTTTTTACTTCCAGTATTTGGCTCTGAATGAATGCAAATAATTCTATCCTTGAGTTTAAATCCTGGTGTGAATTTATGGAACAGCAGTTAATCTTCCTGAACATGTGAAAAGTTTTTTTTCCCTCTGCAGTGATGAGCAGATCTCAAATATAACATTTGGATATAACCAAATGTTGACGCTTGAGTTGCAGCAATATCATTATTCTTAGAAAACTGGTAAAACTGGTTTGGGAAATCTGTGATGTCTTTCTCATTAACTTCTTACTTTATCCAACTCCCATCAGTTATGAAAGGAGAGTAAATATGGAATCTGTGCCAGATGTGATTTTTCTCTTTACAGCATCCATACAAAATATAGTTTTTTTTCTGTACTACAGAATAATGCAGAAAAGTATTCGCACCTTTTAGATTTTTCTATAGTTTTGCATATTTTCATCCCTAAATATCATCAGTATTTCTTGGGGTCATAACATTATATAAAGAGAGTCTGAGGAAAAATTAACACCAGCATTTGATACTTGTTTCTTTTATTGTACCGTATAAACAGTCACCCAACCTGAGATGTGTCAGTGTCAAAAAGTAAGTTCTTCCCACTGGTTCAAGTTAATTACATTAAAGAGGTAACTAAGGCCAGTTGTATAAGTATTCATTAATGATCAAGGCAGATTTGAATCAGTTTTGTCTTATTAGTCGACTTACGACCATAACTGAGTCCAAAATTTCTGTTGTTAAGCGAGACATTTGTTCAGTGAGTTTTGTCCCATTTTGTGACCTTTCTTTTCATATTAAGTAAATCACTGCAGTTGTAAAGTTAGTAGCATGGTTGTTAAGTGAATCTGGCTTTTCCATTGATTTTGATTGTCAGAAGATTGCAAAATGTGATCACATGACTCCAGGACCCTGCAATCATCATAAATATGAGTCGGTTGCCAAGTGTCTGAATTTTGATCACATGACTATGGGTATACTGCAGTGGTAGTGTGAAAAACAGTCATAGGTCACTTTTTTAGTGCTGTTGTAACTCTCTCTCTCTCTCTCTCTCTCTCTCTCTCTCTCTCTCTCTCTCTCTCTCTCTCTCTCTCTTCATCTCCACATCTCACAAACACATTGATTCTGTAAAATTCCACAACAAACTAAAAACAGTAAAAAAAATAAACAGGTAAATAAAACAGATAAGCAAAACAGATAAATTCAAGAAAGCAGGAGAAAAAAAGTACTTAATCCCATACTGTCACTTGCAGACTCTTCCCTGGGATTCCTCCCCCCCTTCTCCCCCCCCCATTTTGGAAGGTGTAACAGAGGTGGGCCTAACCTCACCTCAGGGGAAATGATGTCTCAGAGACAGGAAGAGGGCACAGCAAAAAAGGCTAGAACCTCTTTGGAGATGGGACCCACAGCATGCCTTCCTGCCTGGCCTGATGGGACAGCTGGATATAATAAGGAAGAGGCAGTTCTTCAAATTACCTGATGGTTTTAAAGTTCAAAACCAATACTTTGAATTATAACCAGAGGCCAACTGACACCCAGTGCAGGGCTAGGTTAAAGGCACAAATAACTGTTCACATAGCTGCATTCTGCACCAGCTGACTTTTCCAGATGCTCTTCAATTTGATTTCAAATATAATACCCCAAGTTGTCAGTCATTCATAGCATTCTATGATACATCTATTTCTGTTGTCATTTTTAGGTGTATATTACAACTAACTCCTTAGCAATGGCTAAAACTAAATAATTGGTTTAATAAACACCAAGCAGGAAAGATAATTTGTCATTATTAAATATTTACAGGTTTCACAATAATGGCTGGAATAGCAGACTCGTTTTCTCAGCGATAGTAAGGAGGCATAAGTATGAGGACAGAGACTTTTAACAGGATGAGACACGTGACTATCTAAAGAATATTGGATCTGTCAGCAGATCACTTCTTCTCGTACATATTTAAAGTCACACTAAAGCACAATCATTAAGAATCTCATCTGTTTCAATAAATTTTACAAGACTAGTTTTGTAGGACTTGTGATTATTAGAAGTGATGTTTTGGAATAGGAGCTCTGAGAAATTAAAGTTTTCCTACCTATTGCATTTAGTACATCATTCTTTCCTATACAGGGTTACAATGAAGGTGCCCAGATAGATATTTCCACAGGGTTCAGGGAAATGTATTTATTTCCCTTTTAGTCAGAAGGAGCACACCAGGAAATTACTCTTTTCAAGCTGTGGGGCACCTTTCAGTCATCTGCTTACAATGCTGTTGCAAAAGTATTTCTCTTTTCATTCTAGCCAGTGAAATAAAGCAGTAAAACAGAAATTATTAGACTATTAATCCTATGGATCATATTTCACACTGTATACATAAAACAACTTTAAAATAGGTTTCTTTGATTTTTGGCAATGGCATAAATCAAAAATTTCTTTTTTCCCCTTTTCTATCAAGATTCTCTTTATCCCAATATCTACCATTCATTCATATGCCCTTTTCAAATCGAGGGTTATAGTCCGCTTATTATCAGAACCAGGGGCCACTATGGTTCAATAAATACATCATTAGATTAATAAAAACAAATTGTATTTAATGGTAAAGCAAAAAGCGGGAAAGTCGCACTATAGAATCTATTTCTGTTTGGGGTTTCTTTAAATTTAAAAAAAAAATCTTTTAATCCTGCCTTTATTATTTTTATAAACAACTCAAGGTGGCAAACATATTTAATACTCCTTCCTTCTATTTTCCCCACAATAGGGACCACTCCGGTTCCTATGAGGTAAGTTGGGCTGAGAAGGAGTGACTGGCCCAAAGTCCCCCATTGGTTTTCATGCTTAAGGCAGGGCTAGAACTCATAGCCTCCTGGTTTCTCTCCTGGTGCCTTAACCAATAAACCAAACTCTAATGTTATGAATGCTGAGCTAGCTTTATGCCCAAGGATTTGCCAATGCCCCTGCCCCCCAAATACCTTTAAAAAGAAATATATAATTGGACAAAATATAACAAAATAAAACAATTGTGCGGTTTTCAATCAATAAAGTTCAGAATCGTTGCAGGAAAGTCCAAGGGGTGGAGTGGGTGTTGCCACCTTAATGGTCTATAGAGATTCTCAGTCATGAATGTAAATCCTTCCATTCCCCACCATTCAGTTAGAACTGAAGAAGCTTCTTGAATGAGAAGCGAAACACCTTCAAGGAAAAACAAAGAACATTCAGTTGTCGTTTGAAAAAAGCACCATATGGAGTGCTACCTTAAAGATTCGTCAAGGTTCCAATTTACTAAATGCAGGGTATAAAGTTCTGAGAAAAGAGAATCATATACCCACACAGAATTTATATTTGGAGAATAGAATAGAATAGAATAGAATAGAATAGAATAGAATAGAATAGAATAGAATAGAATAGAATAGAATAGAATAGAATACCACTTCAGACAAGTGACTGTCTAGTCTCTTTTTAAAAACCTCCAGTGATAAAGCGCTCATGATTTCTGAAAGCAAGCTGTTCCATTGGTTAATTGTCCTCACTGTTAGGAAGTTCCTCTTAATTCCAGGTTGCTTCTCTCTTTGATCAGTTTCCAACCATTGTTTCTTGTCCTGCCCTCTGGTGCTTTGGAGAATAATTTGATATCCTCTTCTTGGTGGCAGCCCCTCAAATACTGGAATACTGCTATCATGTCAGCCCTATTTCTTCTTTTCTTTAGACTAGCCAAACCCAGGTCCTGCAGACATTCTTCATATGTTTCAGTCTCCAGGCCTTTGATCATTTTAGTTGCTCTTCTCTGAACTTTTTCCAAAGCTTCAACATCTTTTTTGTGCTATGGTGACCAAAACTGGTTGCAGTATTCCAAGCGTGGTCTTACTAAGGTTTTATAAAATAGTACTAATACTTTGCGTGATCTTGATTCTATGTCTCTGTTTATGCAACCCTTTTTTGGCTGCTGCACACTGCTGGCTCATATTCAACTGATCATCCACAGGACTCCAAGGTCCCTCTCACAATTAC
Organism: Protobothrops mucrosquamatus; assembly: GCF_001527695.2. Taxonomy (NCBI): domain Eukaryota; kingdom Metazoa; phylum Chordata; class Lepidosauria; order Squamata; family Viperidae; genus Protobothrops; species Protobothrops mucrosquamatus. Next base: position 54,199 of record NW_015386638.1, on the reverse strand, counting down.
TATTTCAGACAAATGGCTGTCCAGTCTCTTCTTAAAAACTTCCAGTGTTGGAGCATTCACTGCTTCTGGAGGCAGGTTGTTCCATTGGTTAATTGTTCTAACTGTCAGGAAGTTTCTCCTTAGTTCTAGGTTGCTTCTCTCCTTGATTAGTTTCCATCCGTTGCTTCTTGTCCTGCCTTCAGGTGCTTTGGAAAATAGCTTGACTCCCTCTTCTTTGTGGCAGCCCCTGAGATATTGGAACACTGCTATCATGTCCCCCCTCGTCCTTCTCTTCGTTAAACTAG